>NC_142929.1:6976532-7049032 GCF_046866305.1 Octopus bimaculoides
CCCATGTTAGTATCTAAGGGGCCCATCTCCTCAAGTTTGAGAATTATTTATTCACTTCTGGAAGAATGCATCAATCTTTTCAGCCTGGGTGTGTTTGTAGATAGTTGAAAAAAATACATTTAACAAAATAAATATATAAATAAATGATAGCATTGTAGTTGTGGATGAGCCCCCTTGTGGTTGCGTGTGGGCCCCCTTATAATTCCGGGTGGGCCCCCTTAGTCTCCGGGCAACCAATATTTTTAGAACCAATCTGCCACTGTACATATTACATACATACATACGTACATACATACATACATACATACATACATAAATAAATACATACATACATATAAAATGTAGTTTTCATGAGACATTATCTGATATATATACATCTTTTCAATTATATTTTCTTAAAGTATAACAATGAAAGTTATAAAAACTTAATCCTAAAGTTGATGATCGGAACTTTTACCTAATATTTTAATATTTCAGGTTTAGGGCACTCCAGGAAACCAATGGATAAACTATATTGGTAGCGAACGTCGGTGCTCTGTAACGCCTGTGTCCAGAGCAGCGATATCAGCTAGCAGAACTTTTTCTACGTTAATTTTCTAAGGAAAGCATTAAAAACAAGAAATATCGACATACTAGGTGGAAGAACAAATCATTGACCTGCACAATGAATGTTTTATACTTTGATTTGCTTTGGTTTTCAAAACATATTTAAAAAAACTTTTACATAAGCATGTATACATACATATGCATTCATGCGAATATATATATTGGTAAGATGGCCTTTTACATCCTCGTTTTCCTCGAATTCACCAGTGTGTTTATAAGTGATTTACTGTGGTTGTTGAAACACCTATTTCTAGCAAAGCTGTGTACTGACTTGTATCCTAATTGTAAATTAGTAATTTTACCTCACGCTCACACACACAAATCCCCTATATATATGCGCAGGAGTAGCTCGCTTACCAACCACATGGTTCCGGGTTGTCCCACTGCGTAGTACCTTGGTCACGTATCTTCTACTATAGCCTCGGGTCGACCAAAGGCTTGTGAGTGGATTTGGTATACGGAAGCTGAAAGAAGTCCGTCGTATATATATATATATATATATATATATATATATATATATATGTTGTTGTACTTGGGGATGGTCATATTGCCAGTTGACCATCCCCAAGTACAACAACATCTGTTTCAACACACGATTTCACATAAAAAATCTTGCAAAACAAATATATATATATATATATATATATATATATATATATATATATATATATATATATATATATATATATATATATATATATATATGCATACATACATACGTACAAATACAGATATATACATTTATATAAGCAGGCAACCACGGTTTCATGTATCATATAAAAATTGTTTATAGTCTTAAAACCAATAGAAAACTAGCTTCAAATATTCTTGAAACACAATGAATAGATAAAAGACGTGTTAATACATAGCGGAAATGAGGAAAAAGTATGATTATGTTGATTGAATTACAAAAACGATAAAATTAGATCAAAGGCCATAAATCACTTTAAATTATAATTGGTTACATCTCTTCTTATTGCAATGTGTGATAGAATTTTCCAATATAAACGTTGAACAAAATATGAAATGAAGTGATTTACAGTCATGGATATTGTTTTCTACTCTAGGCACAAGACCCGAAGTTTTTGGGGAGGGGGCCAGTTGATTTGATCGATCTCAGTACGCAAATGGTACTTAATTTATCGACCCTGAAAGATGAAAGGCAAAGTCGACCTCGCTGGAATTTGAACTCAGAACGTAAAGACTAACGGAATACCGCTAAGCATTTCATCCGGCGTGCTAACGTTTCTGCCAGCTCGCCGCCTGTAATTTAATCCATATTCTTTTCTTCTCTAGGCACAGGTCCGAAATTTTTGGTGAAAGGGCCAGTCGATCAGATCGACCCCACTACGCAACTGATACTTAATTCATCGACCCCCAAAAGGATAAAAAGCAAAGTCGACCTCGGCGGAATTTGATCTCAGAATGTTATGACGGACGGAATACCGCTAGGCATTCCACCAGGTGTGCTAACCTTTCTGCCAGCTCGCTGCCTTGCAGTCGCAGATATTGTCTGCACGTAATGACCCACATACTCACAGATAGTTTGTCGAAGCTAAGAAAGCAATGTAATTATAAATATCGATTAAAATCATATTATATTTGGTGGCACTTATGGGAGGAGTGAAAGAACACATAATGTTATCATCAAAACACAAAGGCCATAGAAGAGTACAAAGGTGTCTAAAAAGTGTTAGAAAAGGGAGAAGATTGAAAATAAAAAAAAATATATCAGTTATCATTGACTTGTTTCAGTCATTTATGGGGCACCGCCATCAAGGCTTTAGTCAAACAAATCGACCGCAGTTCTTAATTTCATGCTTTGTACTTTTGCTGTCGGTTCTTATACTGAATTGCTAGGTTACGGGGACATAATGAAACCAGCAAAGGTTGTTAAGCGGTGTTGGGAAACAAACACAAACAAAAATACACAGATAGACACATGCATACACACATCTATATCTCTCTCTCTCTCTCTCTCTCTCTATATATATATATATATATATATATATATATATAAATATATATATATTGTGTGTGTGTATGTGTGTATGTGTTTGAAGTCACACGTTTAGGTTACCAGTGAATTACCCGTAAGCATATATACACATATGCACATATATACATAAACGTTTACATATATATACATATATACATACATGTATGTATATATGTATATATATATATATATATATATATATATATATATATATATATATATATATATATATACGCGCGTGTGTGTGTGTGTGTGTGTGTGTGTATCTATAGATATACACCTTTATGTACATATTAAACATATATAGATATATATTCATATATATATATATATATATATATATATATATATATATATATGTATGTATGTATGTATGTATGTATGTACGTATGCATGTAAAGTATACACACACACATACATATATGTATATGAGGGTGTCAGAGTTAAATAAAATAGTAATGACTCATGCCTTCAGGGCTATTGGAATTAGGATAGCATTCAATATGGAGTTTTAACAAGCTTCATTCACATCATATCGCATAATTAGATTGTCCACAAATTTGCATTAGCTTATGAAAACCGCATCCTTGCTGTCAAATATCTAAATTATATTATCCACTATATAGACCAGAATCTTGACGCAGCTCCATCAGAACATATGACTAGAAACAAACTATATATCATGTACTTTAGTTTCGGGTCATTTGTCGATATAGTTTTATTATAAAACTTTGCAAGCAGCAAGACTCAAGAACGAGATTAATTTAATTTCATATAAAATGTGCTGATACTGAAGTGTGTCAAAAAGCAAATAATCGTTATTTTTTTTTTTACATTTGTTTACTCATGAAACTAGTTAGCAGTTTGCTATTGAGCACAAATATAGTCGAGACACTAGTTTTTATTTACTATACAAGTGGTGTGTTTAGAAATATTTTCCTTGTTGATGACTATCACTTCAATTCGTGATGGATATTTTAATAATTCCTTGCTCAACAGCTAAATGTTAACTTGTGATCTGACAACCGATTCATAACCTTATTCATAATTATCTTAATTGGTGCAGTTCACACCTAAAATATTACAAGAACATTGAAGTGGTAGTTAAACAGATTTGCGTCTGTGCTGATTACCACACTTTTAACTGAATGTTTCCGAACTGTATATCTTGTCTCGTGTTTCCGTCTGCTTTCAGATGTCTTCTTAAACTAGATAACACGCTCATGTTGTTCATTTGCGTCTTTTCAACAACTCCCTACGATATGCAAACAGAAAAGTAACCGAGATCAAATGAATAATTTATGTTTCAGGTAAAATGGGAAAACCGATGTTTACAAATGCCCAAAATAAAATTTTTAAATGTAACATTATGGTAGCCAAGCTATCGATATCAATCATCTCGTAACTGTAAGATGAAATATACCGTCCACCATTTTATTCTTTTAATTATTATTCTCTCTCTCTCTCTTTCTCTCTCTCTCTCTCTCTCTCTCTCTCTCTCTCTCTCTTCTCTTCTCTTTCTCCCTATTATGTTTATTTCTACTTATGGATGAAGGTTGCACATTTCCTGTTACCAAGCATAATGAACGTGTTAAACAAAATATGCCTCCGCGTCTGTATTCGTTTACGGCTCAAGATAGAATCGCCATATTGCTTGTTCTTAGTTCTTATTTTGTAAGGTACTTTTGAATCAATGTTTAGCCTGATCAAACAGAAAACTTTCTTCATATCATTTCACTGGCACATGTATCTTTAAGAATGAACACAAAAATGAATCCTGACGAATGCACAAAAATAATATCAAAAATGTTGCTATAGAAAACGACGTTAACCTATATTGACGATTGATATTCAGCTTAGAGTGCAATGACATTATGCAACTTGTAATCTAATCTTAATCCTAAATTGAGTAACATTCTCTTGTATTTCAGCCTTATTTTGATAATCGTTGCATATTAACTTTTCACTTCTCTGACTTTTCTTTCATTTAGTAAATATTATTTGTGAATATGCTCGGAGACAGATTAAGGAATTCTAAATATACTCCTGTCAGCGCAGAAATGTTAATGTCATATTTTCATACTATTTTTGGGAAATAATGGAAATTCATATAATATTACCCAAGCGTATTAAGGGACTGATTAGGGGTTGAGAGTATTTTGAAATTTCGGATCAGATTGTCCCTTTCATACACAGAGCAAACGTAGGTATGTATATATTGAGATAAAAAATTTAATCTTCCTTTCCAATAATTACATATTGTCATAAGTTTTGGTGAAAAAGAAATTCAGTGAATCCACGTTCGTTGAAGGAAGTACTCGTTGTTGTGCAGAGTGTATGAGTGACGGTGTCAAAAATTCAGATTTGAAAGCTGGAAAAGAAGGCTGTCTGGGTAAAGCTTGCGTGTGGCCTGTTAGATCAGCAGAGATTCCTGAAGCGATAGAAAAGTATGGAGGGGAGAGTATGTGTCTGTAACGAAGAAGAGAAAGTGAGTCCGTGAGCGACTTAATACTAAGTAGTTTGGTAGTATTTATGAGGGGGGTTTGTTTTGGAGTGTTAGTGTAAGAACAGCATTTCCACAACTGTCAGAGCAGTACTCCATTGTGTGTCCCATTTTAACTTTGTAGGGCTTTAAAAATGAGACAGAGCTGAATATTTTCTATCTGAAGAGGAAAACTAGTTTGTGTGATGTGGGATACGACCGCCATAACGAAGCATAGCGAATGCAATGATGCTAAGAGTTTCATTGGTCTACTACTCACAATTAGGTGTTACATTATCGCTTTTTTTCTCATGTGTGTATTGTAATGTTGGAGGAAGATTATTGGTTTAACCCTATTGGAATCCTTTTTCGATGTCTTTGATCATGGAATTAGTACAAATTAGACATGAAGCGTGTCTAGGCTGCACGTGGATGAAGCTCCCCCCTTTTAATATAAAGGATGAATGATGGTCGGCAAAGGTGATTTGTTTTCTTTTGCCTTTAACTCGTCGGTGTATTAAACGTTGTGTATAAAGGAAAAAAACCGAATCTTGAGGCACACTGATCGTGTGTGATTCGGAAGGACTTCGATCCGCACACGCCGCAATAGTACGATTTATTAGGAAGCTCCTAATGTTACAGACCAGAGATGGATAAAGTCTATTGTTGGCAGTTTTGCTAGTACATGAGCGGGACATAATCTTTACGATTTCAGCCGCCACAGCACTAGTTTTATTGGTCTTCGTTGTAATGACATAGACGGATAGGCCTCTATGAGGTAGATGACATAGATGGCATAGATGATATAGATGAGTGATGACAGAGATGGGATGCTTCTTGAGGTGGTAGGTCTCAAGAAGATTTGGTGTTATGAAGGTTGCTTTACTAAAATCCTTAAGGAGGAAGAAATAGTCACGTTCATGACGAGATTTGTTGATAATTGCAGTTTCCTTCACGTTTGAAATGTTAGGAGTGCATTGAGAGGTATTAAAGTTCGTGTTCGTCCTTCTAAGGTAGCCAGCATAAAGTGGCATGCTTTACATAGAATGATATATATATATATATATATATGTATATATATATATATATATATATATATATATACATACAGAGAGAGAGAGAGAGAGAGAGAGAGAGAATTAAAAAGGAGAAAATATGGAGAGTTTGGTGAGGATAAAACCTAACAATGGGTGCATTCTTTGGTAGTAACGGATAGTAGTGGCGTGGCATGGTCAGCGTCTAATTTGTTTGAAAGGAAAGAAGATGCGTTTGTGGCTGGTGTGTTTGTGAACGTGAGGGCGAGTGTGATCGAGAGGACATACTGTTGCAGCTGAGTGCATCAAAGAGTTCATACACATTCATAAATAACGATCTGCAAAATATCAACGTTGCATTCACAACAATAAATTTTTGTCCGTTATGTTTTATGCAATAAACCTTTGTGCAATTCTACAGAGAAACAAAGAAGAAAGAAAGGCCACTGTATTTTTCAACCAATATGTCTCTCTGTTTCTCTCTCTCTCTCTCAGGCACACATTTGAATATTTTGGCGAGCGTAATTATTTTATTGATTAATTAGATTTTGAAAGTCATGTTTACAATATTATCGGTGGAAGTATTGGATACTACGCTCTCAGGTATATTACACCCCACAAGAGGAGATAGTCAAGGCTGAAATACCTTTAGACATAGATTGAAACGATCAAAGTTGTCGTAGTTCAATTAAAACAGCATAAAGTATAGTGCACCCCTCCCCCCCACACACACATATTGTTGTAATGCGGGATGGTCATCTTATTTATTACTATTTTTCTTAGTTTTTTTCCAAATAAACACACGTACTATATATTCTTTTTCTTCTTCACTCGCTTATTACTGTTATTTTATTATTTTAATGCCTGTCCATCGTCCACAATCCCCAGATCACAATATTATTGAACATTTATGGTGCATTTTAGAAAAACAAGTAAACAGTCGATATCCTACACCATCATCACCACAAGAACTGGAGACTGTTTTAGCTAAAGAACGGACAAAGGCAGTCCTACCCCATATTAAAATAAATTTGTTTGAAATTTGAAGGTGTTTCCATTATTTTGTCCAACCCCTGTATATTAATATTTGTTTTATGTCTTGTTCTATATAAAAACACGTGGAGGCGCAATGGCCCAATGGTTAGGGCAGCGGACTCGCGGTCATAGGATCGCGGTTTCGATTCCCAGACCGGGCTTTGTGAGTGTTTATTGAGCGAAAACATCTAAAAGCTCCACGAGGCTCCGGCAGGGAATGGTAGCGAACCCTGCTGTACTCATCCACCACAACTTTCTCTCACTCTTACTTCCTGTTTCTGTTGTGCCTGTAACTCAAAGGGTCAGCCTTGTCACACTGTGTCATGCTGAATATCCCCGAGAACTACGTTAAGGGTACACGTGTCTGTGGAGTGCTCAGCCACTTGCACGTTAATTTCACGAGCAGGCTGTTTCGTTGATCGGATCAACTGGAACCCTCGACGTCGTAAGCGACGGAGTGCCTTCATATAAAAACAATTTAACATGAAACTGAAGCATTACTCCATATTATTTAGGAAACACATATATACATTTTAATTTTCAAGAACAAAAATAGATGACAATTAATTCAAAGCTTCGGAAACTTCAGCTTCATGTGATTTTGAAAGCCAAAACTTCGAAGACACTGTCTTTATACGTAATGTGCGTTTATGTGTGCATGTATGTGAGTGTATGTGTGCGTGCGTGCGTGTGTATGTGTGTGTGTAAGATATGTTTGAATAGGCATAAACATACGCTAATATCTTCTCCGAACAAAGAAGGAGAACAATGTAAGTGATTCAAAATTTACTCATCGTATAATCCATTTAGAAATCTATTTTGAGTATAGCATACTTACAAGTAAAATAATTCAATTGGGAAATATGTAATACAAATCCCAGTCGTTCCCGCTTTCATTTTTATCGATTCTTTTTAGTTCAGACTGGAAATATAAACAGTTGAAAAATGCTAATGAAGAGTAGCTAATTTTAGTGAATTGTTTATTCAAAACTATTAAATTCATTAATTCCATGCGTTTCCCTTCGATCTTTTCAACTATATTTTCGAGTCTCACATTACCCTCGAGTATATTTCTTTATCCGTTATTTCTCTTCAACATGTCATTTACTGCTGTTAATCTTTCAATGTTTAAGAAAGGAAACAAAACTGAATAGGAAATCTAGTATTTTGCGGAACCTGTAACCATATTTGTAATAATAATAATAATGTTAGTCCAAACGCGGCGAGCTGGCAGAAGCGTTAGCACGCCGGGCTAAATGCTTCGTGGTATTTCGTCTGCCGTTACGTTCTGAGTTCAAATTCCGCCGAGATTCACTGTGCCTTTCATCCTTTCAGGGTCAATAAATTAAGTACCAGTTACGCACTGAGATCGATGTAATCGTCTTCATCCCTTTGCCTGTTCTTGTTTGTCTCCTCTATGTTTAGCCCCTTGTGGGCAATAAAGAAATAAACGCTAGAACGCCGGGCGAAATGCTTCGCGTTATTTCGTCTGTCTTTACTTTCTGAGTTCAAATTCCACCGACGTCGACTTTCTTTTTCATCCTTTTCGGGGATCAATAAATTAAGTACCAGTTGCATACTGGGGTCAATTTAATCGATTGGCCTCCTCCCCAAAATTTTCGGGCTTTGTGCCTAGAGTAGACAAGAATAATGTTGGTTCAATTCAGCGCGGTAGCTCGAGAAAACAAGAAATGTCAATGATTTTCTTATTCTCCTCTGCATAAATGATTTATGTCAGGTTTAAAAAGATTTTTTTTTATTTTTTACTTGCTTCACTCATTTGATTGCGGCCAATCTGGGCCATCACCTAGCAGGGTGTATTCGAACAAATTACCTAGAGTGCTGATTTCTAAACCTCCTATCTAGTATATCGGTCTTTTTTGCCCAAGCGCCAGATTACGGGGATTTACACAAACCAATACCATTTGTCAGGCAGTGGTGGGAACAAATACCGACACACACTCATACATGGACACTCACACACACACACACTCACACACACAAATACACGTACAAACACACACTCACACACACAAATACACATACACACACATCACATTTATATGCGTGTGACGCGCTCTTTTCTATCCAAATCCTCTCAAAGTTGTTCTGATCGACCCGGAATTATAGTAGGGGACATTCACCTCAGGTTCCATGCAGCTGGACGAAGCCCCAAATTATACGGTTAGGAAACAAACCTCTTACCACCCAACTATACTTTTATTTATTCGTGTCGAGTAAAACGTGGTGCATTATGATTAGCGCGAATTAAGCATATATTTTCAACATTTATTGCCAAATAGAGAGGCATCTCACAGAAAATATAAACCAATTTCCCAGAAAGAGATGATATAATTTACAGTCTTACGTTAGACTAGTAAGACCATAAGACTGGAACTAGATATGAAAGGTTATGGATACAGATCGATATCTAGCAACCGAATACTACTACAAAAACAATTAAATGCTGAGTACATGGAAACGTTAATTAATAATGGTAATAATAATAGTAAGAATAATAATACTAATAATAATTATTATTATATCAGTATTGCCCTGGGTGTCAGGAAAACACTCGGCAAGAAATGGAAACAGAATTGAAAGAAGATGATAGTGAAAATAATAATGATAAGAATTATAATAATACTTTCTCCAACAGGCACAACGCCTGCAATTTAATGGGAGGGGGCTAGTCTATTAGATCGACCCCAGTACTCAACTGATACTTTTTTCATCGACCCCGAGACGATGAAAGGCAAAGTCGACCTCGCCAGAATTTGAACTTAGAACGTAGCAGCAGACGATTACGACGACGACGATTCCATTTGATCCGATTAACGTGAAATTAAGATGCCCGTGAAATTAACATGCAAGTGGCTGAGTGCTCCACAGAAACGTGCACCATTAACGTAGTTCTCAGAGCGATTCAGCATGACACAGAATGTATCAAGGTTGGCCCTTTAAGTTACAAGTACTACTCATTTTTGCCAGCTGAGTGAACTGAAACAACGTGAAATAAAGTGTCTTGCTCAAGGGCACAACGCGCCGCTTGGAATCGAACTCATGACCTTAAGATCATGAGCTGAATACCCTAACCACTAAGCCACGTGTCTTCACGAAATACATATATGTATTCTGCTTGTAAACTGAATATATCATTCTTTATTTTTTTATATATATTTACCCTCCAGAAGACGTTTGACGTTTGACGTTTGACTTTTTGCTCACATTGACTTTTTGCTCTAAAGACTTCCATGACCGTGTCACATTTTAAATGGCACATCTAACGCATCTTCTTATTTACGTGGTCTGCCTTATGATGAATCATGTCTCAGGAAACCCGTTTCTCGAAATAAGGTTGCCTATCTGAAGATTATACCAATCAACTCTCCAAAATTGTTTCGAAAATTAGCGCAAGACCTGAAATTTAAGTGAGAGATTAGGCGAATAAATGACCCCAGGATTAAACGGGTATTTTATTTTTATCCACCCTGGAGGTAAGAAAGACAAAGAACTATTCGATGACATGGGAACTGAGAAGTCAAAGTGCAGTAACTATTGGAAAGCATTTTGTCACAAACTTACACTTGGAGAAGCTTACAAATTAATTCGCAGAAAGACTCATGAGTGCTGTCTTTTCTTCTAATGGTTACAAAGAAATGAAGCATTACTATTATCTCTGAAATGTATTGCCAATTCCATTCTCTATCCTATTGGGAAATATATATTCTTTTAAAACATTTATTAGTATACATTTATATTCTTTTATCGATATTAAAGAATATAATATTGTTTTAATAGTGGTTCTTAGTCCATAAAATAGTCTTAAAGGAGATACAATTTAAAATCAATCTGAATAGAATTTTCGTTTATTATATACCTTTTATAACCATTAAGTTTTAATAATGAAAATCAGATTCTCAGAGCAAGCTTCGTATAATGTCTATAAGAAAAGTCAAATCCAGTGTATTTTCTCCAACAATACTAAGACGAAATTTGTTTTATGGACATTTTACATATGCGTAAGAGGATGTGAATTGAATCGTAACAGCTTTTGCTGAAAATATGCATGAAATGATTACAGAATATCGACAGGGCAGTAACGATTTGCCCACGAAACAAGAAATAAGGACTTCTAATATTTCCGTCGTTTAAACTGTTGAGTCTGAGGCCTCGTGGAAAGATGAATGAAGGCATAACATAGACATCATTAGTGATCACTCCAAACACTATAAAGTTGACTGGGTACTTGATTTTTATCACTCTCGGTACATGTTTTAGGGACAAGGTAGGCAACGGTTGTTCTGTGTGCTCACCATTTGTTCGCATTGAAGCTTCCGGCGCGAATGCCAAACAGTACAGTATGTCGTTTCCAAATTTCTGGCAGAGTGAATTGCATCATGGTGCTGCTTTTCTCACAGATAGTGCCCAACTGAACTTATTATACTGTATAGTCGACAAAATCAAAAAGAAGCAATGCACATGAGCGAAATTAAAATATAAAATGGTGACGGTTGATCCATCTTCGTATATTTATGTATTTATAAATTCTTATGAATTTTTACCATGTCTCATATATGTGAACGCATCTATGAATATTGTGGAGAATTTCGACAATTTGAAATGAATTGAATGAATATGAATACATACACACATACATATATACATATATACATATACATACAAACATACATACCACACATACATGCCTTCATACTACATACATACACATACCTGCTCAGAATGTGGTATTCATGAAAGGTGTTGCGTCTCTGTAAGAAGTAAATAAACGCGATGGTGAGGGGGATGCAGACTGTGCTGAGGAATTATGATGTGTGTTAAAGGAACAGTGAGTAAAGGCGAAACGTATATTTAAAAGTTCAAGTGACTTCAACCGGGTTTCAGCTGACGGGTATATTGAATTACTGCAGCAGTCTCTATAAGGTAAAATTACATATACACCTATATATTCACATATATAGACACACACACATATAATTACAATATTCATATATACGTTATGTATTCTCTGTAACTATACATAATGGCTAACACAATTAATCTCACTAAATAAAATTTATTTATGAAACAAATGCGATTTCCAAATTTGGCAAGGCATTCATTATTATCGATTCGATAAGCTTCATTTCATTACAGCTATCTATTGTATTAGGTTGTCAAGTATGAAATTTGTAGGAAAGAAAAAAGTTTGCTAATCTTTTATAAATACAAGGAATAGTTTTATTCATCAAAGTATACACTCAAATTCTCAATACACTTTTGCCATTTCAGCGGTAGCTTGTCCAGTCTAGGACTGTAAAAGCCAGGCAATTTAGAGTCAATAACATCTTGGAAGGCCCGTTTTACAGCATCGTTGGAATTAAATTTTTTCCTATCAAAAAGTTATCTAAATTCTGGAAGAAGTGGTCGTTAGTGGGGGCAAGATCAGGTGAGTATGGTGGGTGATGGAGAACTTACAACTCCAACTCCTGTAGTTTCGCCATTGTCGTTTTTGAGATGTGTGGTCTGGCGTTGTCTTGCAATAAAACAAGAGTTGATCTGTTGACTACTCTAGGCTGGGTTCTTTTGTAAGTTTCTGCATCATCTGGTCCAGTTGGCTGCAGTATACTACGGCCGCGATTGATGAGCCAGGTTTAATGAAATCATAATGGGTCACACTTGCGCCAGACCACCAAACACACACCATAGCTTCTGTTGATGAATTTTGCTTTTTGGAATGTGTTTTGGTGGCTCGTCTTTGTCTAACCATTGTGCTGAATGTTTACAATTGTTGTATTGAGTGCTCTGATTGCTCTTGTTCCAAGTCTTTATTTAGGTCATTTATTTAGGTTATTTTTCTTCCAGATTTTGTACGTATATGCTGTTGTGTTTTCGTTCTTTGGGTAGAGCGCTGCTGTAAAATAAGTGTGTAGGATTGAAATATATTCCTCACGTGTCCATTTATGCCTTTTTGGTATATTTTGCGGGACATGAGGAACAACGTCCGGCCCTTTAATTTCACGGTAATCATTTTGGTAGGGTACCGGTCCGTTCATTTCTGTTGTTAAATTGTTTCGCACGTGTAGCTTTTCGTACTTTTTGTGTAACAAGTTTAAAGTACGCACTTCCCGATTGTTATTCTTGGGTTGAAAGTACCGGTATTATTATTATTATTATTATTATTATTATTATTATTATTATTATTATTATTATTATTATTATTGTTATTATTATAATAATAATAATTATTATTATTATTATTATTATTATTATTATATTTATTATTATTATTAAGGCGGCGAGTTGGCAGAATCATTAACTTATCGGGCAAAATCGCGAGCGGCATTTTGTCTCTCCTCACGTTGTGAGCTCAAATTTGGCCAAGGTCGACTTTGATTTTTTTTTAAAATCTAGTATGGCAATCAGATATGATCATAACCCCCAAATACCTGAACTTATCATGTATTAAATGACAAAGAATCAGATAAATATAAAAAATATAGTAAAATGTTGATGGATAAATGTGTAAGTAATTTATTGGTTAAATATTTTTCTAATACAAGTTAGATTTTTAATGTCCGCACGGTCCCACGATCGGTTACCAATTGTAAAAATATACTAATGCTGTCCAAGTCAACAGCTCACCGACGTAGCCCCACTGCAGAAAACACTTCAATTGCATACCATTTCATTTAGCCCAAGAATAAAAACGTAAAATATAGTTTCAATATGACAAGAAAATGAAGCGTGAAATACAAGCATCACTAGAAAAAAAATCGATCGATACTCAAAGGAAATTATTATCATCTAAATAAAGAAACGAAGTTTATTGTCCAAATCTTGCATATAAAATAGAGAAGTTTTATCTGAACTCAAGAAAATACTTCTATAAGTGTATTTTACAAACACAATCTACCAAAAATCACGAATCTGTGCCAATATTTAAGATAAAATTTGGAGAGGAAATAATAATAATCGGAAACAAGTTTGGATCTCAATAGAGTAGGTAATTTAAGAACACACATTTATAAAGCTACAAACGATATCTCTCGTATACATAGAACTCTGAAAAGAAAGGATACATAGCGAAAAGAGAAATAACAAAGAAACAAAAGGAAAATAAATTACTCAAAAAAATGAACCACGAAGATAAACACAATATCTGCAAAACCAAAAGAAAATAGCAAATCACATCAAAATCAAAGTCTAAATTACTTTACACAATACTGACCAACATACACACCAAGAACAGGGCAAATAGACATATAAATGTCTAAAAATACGAGAAAATTCTAATGATAAAAATTACGTGTCTCTCAAATGATAATAATGACAATTATGACAATAAGCTGAAAAGAGGTACTTTTCCAAGCATAAAACGTTTCGGTGAAATGGCAGCAATAAGAAAACACGAATCGCAGACCCAGATAAAATAGATACGGACATCAATATCACGAGGATAAAGAAAATATTAAATGCTGCAGTCAAAGTAGTTACAAAGGAAATTGAGTATACACTAAGAGCTACCCATATAAATATATAACTCAAGCAAACAATGGGGAAATGAAATATACAAGAAAAGCTAAGAAATAAAGAAGATACATCGGTTTTTGAGAAAAAGAAAGGAGGCAACTGAGAAAGACACAACAAAATATTTCACATAACAAAGTAAAACGATAAAGAGGTATAAATATGGCAAATGAAAGAAAAGATTTGAAATGAAGAAACGTTGGAAACAACAAGTAATCACTGTTAGTCAGAAATAATCTGTCGTTAATGAACGCAATAACTTCTTGAAACACTTCCGATTCAGCCTAAAACCAAGAAAAAGGAGAAATTCAAAAGGAATTTTATGAAGCATTAACAGTAAGACAACATCAATTCTGATGAGGAGTATGAATGTAATGAAATCATCGAAAGTGAGCAACAACAATCAAACAACAATGGAAATCCATAACAATTCTCGTTACAGACCAAAGGATGGAAAAGACGAACTACTGAGAGACACAAGGAAGTTATAGCATACTAAACTCCTAAATATTCAACAGTGATGCAGTAAGCGAATGCGGGAATATTTAACGCTATACTGCAAGAATGGAACGATGCTTGGCTGTTTCATTGAAGGAATACTATTTTAATCTTCGGGACTAAATAAACAGCAGCCCGCCCAAAATTACATAACCATAGCATGTCCTGTCCTACAACTTTCAAACTCCTTTCTGACATGTTGTAGAAGTTAACTAAATAGCTAGAAAAAGAACTTATCTCAACAAAACAGAAGTTGTGCTTTAAAGACTCATAAAGATAATTTATTAATCAAGAAACAAAGGCGCAGTGGTGGCTGTAGGGTAAGACTTTATTCCTTCAACTGCATGGTACCTTAGGCAAATGTCTTCCAGTAATCCTTGACCTGACCAATGTCTTGCGAGTAGAGTTGCTGGACGGAAACTGAAAGAAACATGTTTTGTATATATATATATATATATATATATATATATATATATATATATGATTGGAAAAATTGAAAGAAGTTTTAAATTTAAAGAAGTTATACAATTGTAGTGATAGAAAATACATGTCCAACCGAACTCCTTTTTGACTCCCAAAGTTTTCCATTATCTATTCACACACGACACATGCCCAGACGCAACCCTGGAAGTATTTATAATACTACTATTACAACCTTTCAATCTCAAGGAAGCCGAAACACGTCTGGTGTTCTCGTACGTCATTGCTGGGATGACGCTCATCTCGTTCCGATATAACACACCCAGTCTTTTTAACACATGTCTTTGAAGAAATTTCCTTTTGGATAGAATTCTACTTGTCAATTATATATGCGTTAAATATGATACATAAATGCCTATTTTAATTTAATCCCGTTTCACTTGTGTATACTTAATCTTTTATATGTGACAAAATGGCTAGAATGACACTTTTATGGCTAAATTGTTCAGTTGTTACATCATACGTTCTTTTATCAAGTCATCCGTTACACAAATACAATTGTAGAATACTTTAAAGCGTTTATGCTCAAAGGAATATACTGTCTTAGTAAGTTTACTCTAGTCTTCTTTATTAACAAATATATTCTAAGCTATAGTATTTCTTTAATATGATTTACACGGTTTATGGTCTGTAATAACTGCGCTTTATGCGTATAAGTTCCTCTTAGGGACATATTCTGCCTCTTTCGTGGGTTGTTATAATTTTCCAGTGACGGGATTTGCAATTAGTAGATGAACAAGTTTCTGGGCTTATAGTTTTAGTGATCTCTAGTATTTTCTTTTCTACAAAGAATTAGCTGTTGATTATGGTTCACGTAGACGTTCTTTAAATGCTTCCATCTTAAATTCATGTGTACAGCAAATTAATCAGGAATATAGCACAATTTATCGAGGAATTTCAAATTGTATGTTTGCTAACAGCTTCTAAAATGTTTTATTTCGTTCTTTATTGGTTACGTGGCTTACGTTTGTATTACTGTTGTATGCTGTACTATTCTTTTATTCTTTTATTTGTTTCTGTTATCTGACTGCGGTCATGCTGGAGTATCACCTGTCTATTCTTTCTACATTGCAACCCTTAACATTTTTTTACTGCAGTCAATATGTATGGTAATGTTCTATCCCAGTATGCGTGACCTATTGATATCAATGCATTGTTAAGGTGGCGAGCTGGCCGAAACGTTAGCACGTCGGGCGAAATGCTTAATGGCATGTCGTCTATCTCTACGTTCTGTGTTCATATTTCGCCGAGGTCGACTTTGCCTCTCATCCTTTCGGGGTCGATGAATTAAGTAGGAGTTGCCTACTGGGGTCAATCTAGTCGACTGACTCTCTCCGCCAACATGTAGGGCCTTGTGCCTTGAGTAGAAAAGGATATTGATCATTATTTAACAATTACCATGTTCTGTGAAAGTTAATCGAAAATATACTTGCATTGGAAAGGCGGCGAGCTGGCAGAATCGTTTGCACGTAGGGCGAAATGCTTAGCGGTATTTCGTATGTCTTTACGCTCTGAGTTCAAATTCCATCGAAGTCGACTTTGCCTTTCATCCTTTCAGGGTCGATAAATTGATTACCAGTTGCGTACTGGGGTCGATCTAATCGACTGGTCCCCTCCCTAAAATTTAGGGCTTTGTGCCTCGAGAAGAAAAGAATGTACTTGTATGCAATTCAAACATTTTACCAATGGAACGCATACTGGGATGGAATATAAAAAAGGCACACTGTAAATAGAAGACATCATTTCAGCAACTCATAAAATGAAAAATAAGTGAAAAGAAAAACTTTGAAAACGCAAGTACATATTTTTTATTATATGATATTCTGAAACAACGTTTGGCTTTTCTTGTGTGTTTTTTGCTTTTCCTTTTCAAATTTACAAAGAAAATGTAACACTACGATACTTCTAGCAACTTAAAATATTTTCTTATATATAAGGTTTTAAGGTTTGGATGTTTATGGGTCAAACAATCATGATCAAATCCGGTTTCCCCCTATAATACAATTTAAATCACTCAATGATTTTTATTTACATATTGTGTATCCGTGGACAGACAATCTTACAGATTCTTAGGACATTTATTTAATCTTTTTTGTAGCTGTTACTTAGATGGGACCTGAATAAAACTTTAAGTTGATCCATATTCAACGATTTTGTTATCATACCTTTTTTTTATCATTTTGTTTATTGTATTTGTTAGCATTTCATTAATGAATATTTAATTCAACTGCTGTGATATTCATCTTAATTCTACTTTCTGTTAAGTGTTTAGGCGAGGACATATTTTTGTTGTGTGAACGTATTTTTTAAAATGCTTTCATTCAGTTCTTTTAATGTTTTCAATTTGTTGTGATGTAAAGCCTTTTCTAGTATGTGTTATGTTTAGTATAATTTTTATTGTTTACAAGGTTAATTTATTGTATTATTTGCGTATGCAACCTCGCTAATATGTTTCTTTTCCTTCGAATTCGGAAGTATATGCATGGTTGGTTATATCATAAACTTGTCATTGGTCTGTTGGGAATTATATATTTTGTAAGTCACTACTCGCTACTTTATTTTCAGTCACTCTTCTTTCTATGCCTCAATGTATTTCTGTGACTATTTCATTTAAATTGTTTATTATGAATCTCGATACGAACGCCAATGTTTCTGGATGTTTTTCACTTAGCTTATTTTTCTGCTTCTTTTATCATGCTCATGTGTATTAGATTTTATATTGCTATAGAGCTTGAGCGTAGTATATCAATATACCAATCATTGCACAACATTATCTTTTAATTTTGTTTTCATATTGGCACTCCAGTGATATGTGGCACAACTTTTGTTAGGAAGTAATCTTTTGAGAAAACATTGCTTCTAAACAATGCATTACATTGGTTTCTTATCATACTCGAATTAAATACACGCTACGCAGTTCATCATATAGTGTAATTCAGCGGATATTGCTTTTATTACTGTTTGATTTAGTAATGGGAAAATAGTTGATTTGTATTGCAATAGCATTGATTTTACTTTAAGTTATTTTGCGAATTCTGTTCTATATTTATTCGTTGTTTTTGCATGTATTGTATGATATAAACCTTAAATTGTTTGTATAATAAACGCATATGAGAAATGAAATAAGACCTAATCTTATTTAGTTTTCGCTACAATCATTATTTTCAATAATCTTATTTTCATTGTGCGGTTGTTGTATACAGCAAAGCGCAGCAGCATGTATGCTGAATATGTTGTACTTTTGTTTTGTATTTTTATTGCATTGAATTTATTCTACATAATGTGCAAACCGTATATCAATGCTCCTTTCCGTATGTTGTTTATATATGTAAGGCATTAGGGCTTTGGTTACGTATTTTCCCGCAACTTTTCTAATCATTTCAAAGCTATAATTACGGACACCGTTTTTGATTTTAATACCCGAGTTTTTATAAGCGTATTTCCAGACTTTATATTCGGAACATTTCTTCTGTTATTATTTATTGGCATTGAAACTTATAGGGGAGGAGTCACATTGTTTCCTGTTGATCCTCGATAAATATATTTTGTCGATTCCTTTTGTCTCGTTGCATTATGTATGTGGATCGATATATTCACTCGGGTAATTGCTTTGTTATCCTCCGTGATTTGAAGATATATCATATTTATAGAACCTGACATATTGATGGTTATTTTAATTTAATCCTGTTTCAGTTTTGTACACCAAGTTTGTTTTTATTCATCCCGACGCCTCTCCTTCAATATCAACGTTTGTATTATTCAGTTACCTATTTAATGGAAGGGAGAGATTTTGTCTCGGGTGTGACATTCGATTACACGTCATTGACAGGGCTCACGGAAGTCGAAAAGCGTCACGTTCTCATACGTCACTAATAGAATAGTGGTCGTCTCGTTCCGACATGCGTTTGTTTTCAACACATGTCTTTAGATTGATTTTCTGAGACAAAAGAACCACAGTATCATGCCTGTCAACACCGCATACATGTTAAAAATGATATGTATATTACTATTACACAAAAATGCAGTTTTGAATTAATTTCATGAAGTGTCAACATTTTCACTACCTAACTGCAACATTTTCACAAACGCTGGTTCACTGCAATGTTTCAAACTTCGCAAATTGCCAGTTCATCTAGAGCTCAGCTATATATTCTTTTCTTGTAACATATTGAGCTTAGAGACGCATATTTTCAATGTACTGGTGTTGAGTGACTTTGACTACGTGACATCAATCATTAGTTGATCATTGTTTGTCCCTCTCATTTTCACAAACGCTGTTCTACTGCTATGCTTCAGACTTTGCAAATTTTCAGTTTATCAAGAACCCAACTATATTTTCTTTTCTTCTAACATATTGAGCTTAGAGAAATATATTTTGTCACTCTCAGGTTCCACTTTTTGGCTTGTTTATATTTTGCTGATATCATTCCCTTCGTTTCGTCTGTTCTCACTTTCTAGGATTTCTTTTTGAAGATTACATTCAAAATCACGCCTGTTTTCTCTATGTAAACATAAGGCAAAGATGAACATTTTTTAATACTATTATAAGTCTATGGAAATTAAGTTTCCGCTTTATAGATTAAATTATATATTAAATTTGTCGGAAAAGAAGGATTAAAGAGTTTACTCAAAAATAATATCGATAAACTTGTATATATATATATATAAAATTACATTTATAATTACATAGTTAATGGCATAGATACACAAACACACTCACACACACATATATTTACATCCACATTCATACACTCACACACGCACATAAACACACATACACACGCGCATATATGTGTGTGTGAGTGTGTGTATGTGCGTGTGTGCGTGTGTGTGTGTGTGTGTGTGCATTACAAGCGTTCGCTTTACACTGTAACAGCTTTACTGAAAAAAAACATACTCCCTTTCATTTTTTATTATCACGCACAATTGTACAATGGTCTCTCAATAGAAGGGATGCACACACTCTCATGCAAAGACACACACACACACACACACACACACACACACACATGTGATTTAATGTATAATTACAAATGTAAATGTATCAGCAAAAAATATATGAACATTATTTCTGTGTCCAACCCCTTTGTTGTTTCTGCTTGTAACAAACATATCTAAAATATAATTTAATCAATATAGGGAAAAAACCTAATTTCTGTAGAATTATAACACAATAGAAATTTGTTTAAATATACTATATGCTTGAAAATAGTGAACAAAATGGAAATAATTTTAAAACCAATCTTTAAGGAGAGAAAACTGAAAAGTAGGTGGAACGATATCATTGATGAAAGCAATTTTCTATGCAATATAATCCAAAAATATATAGCATGAAAATAACAAAGCATGATCAAACGGTGACCGAATTCGAGGTTGGAATCACTCAGCACGAATACCAGAAAAGTATACATACGCCTACATTTCGCGTCAAATGAATTAAAGTGAAAGAAAATTGATATCTGTAATATCCTATCATGGTGAAACTTTTAAACTGTTTCAATGACCAAAATGCAAATGTGTGAAAACAATTTTGGCAACACATGCAATAGAGTGAATGTTTATGTTCTTTGTGTCTTTGTAAATGTCTCGAATGAGTCTTTCTCAGGGGAATTGTTTTATCCTCAACACATGGTCTCAGGCCCAGTCACTCATTAGGCAAGCACGATTGCAAATGTTCCAAGAAAAGGGTGAATCTGTTTCAGCCAGCTTGCTTTTAGTGAACGGGGATTCTGGAAGATAGAATTACTTGTATGAAAAATATGTATATAATTAAATCTTCATAATATGTTATTATTATAACTAGCACAACATTTTGATATACAAGGAAATCCTCCAACAAAACATGGTTGCCTACCGAATTCGGTTTCTTAGAAGATAGTTGGCATAATTCATAATTGTTTTCCCAGAGAATCGGCGAAAGAGTGGATTGAAGAGAAGGATTAAATAGCATATCAAAAGAAATCTCTGCTATTTTCTTTAAAATACATTTGTCCTAAAAAGAGCTCATTCAAAATGTTTCTAATTGATCCGCATCGGTCCGATATTTTTTTCTCAGCTAATAAAAAATAATTGCAGCTCCAGTTTTACGCTAAGAGTAAATACAATGATGCATGATTCCGTATATTTATTTGTTCAAAACGCACAACGTCATGGTACGCTAGAAATAATAGTTAAATATAAGCTTTCCTTTTTTTTTTTCTAAATGAGAAACCATTGACCATATAAAGATATTTGATTTCAAGAAAAAGAAAATCTGTAATAAAATAATACGTAAGTAAACATAAAGGAACACGTAAACACACATATTTATATACACCCATACATACACACATACGTATTTACATAACCACATGCATATACAGTATGTACAAAAGGTCTCTCCGCATTGAATTTCTTTCATTCTGCGCATCACCAGGGCGCTATTTCAAGTGTTTTTCGATGAACAAATTATTTTGAAGGGACTTTGGCCACCTCGATCACCTGATTTAACACCCACAGCCTTTTTTGTCTGGGAAGCAAGTAAAGGATCAGTGTACAAGAATCGCCCGAAAAACCATTAAATACTTACTGCGGAGAGACATTTGGAATACCCTATATAAACGTATATATGAATGTATGCGTGCGTGTGAGTGTGCGCTTGTGTCTGTATGTATGTTTTTATTAAAATAAATATATCCTGGGGTACTTTGAACCATAGAATCGCATATTTAAACTGATTATACATTCACAATTGCAAACATTGCGTACAAACGAATTATATCAAGTATGTTGTTGTTGATAGATTGAACTATCTCAGTATTTAAATTGTTTATAGCGTGAGCCGGAAAAACTCATCCTCCTGGTAATTTGCTGCCAAATTTCAATTAATTTTAATTAAGCTGATAATGCTCTTCAGTTGGTGTGGATACCTCAAGTTCCCAATTCCCTCCTCTAATAAATGTGCACTTTTTGAGTAGCAAGAAAAAAGAAAGAAAAAACAAGCAATATTACACAAACAATAATAATTTACTAAGGTGGTTAATGAGATTGAATGAAAATAACATCAAAGTTTACTTTTGTATTGTATTATGCCCAGATTAATACTAGATAATCTGTTGTTTCCGTTAAAGTAGTATAATATTGCAGGATTATAATATTACTACTATGTTCATACAAAATATGAGATTTACTGAAAAGCAATAACATTATTTTAAAAGACAAACTTAAATGTTAAATAATTCTAGAAACATAAAGCCAGTTCATTTAATATCTTGTTTAAAGCGTTTCTATATTCCTTGAAGGTTATTGGCAAAAACAAACGAAAATTGACTTAAATTTTGTTTTTAAAATTCTCTGTTGTAATTGACACATGCCGCCTATTTTTTTCATACTACTCGCTGTTGTCATGCAGCCATTCGATTCATACTACAGTTATTCTATGTATTAGTTTTAGACAGGGTCTACCAATAATCTGATTAGTTGGTTTTGAGACCTTTCTGGGACGGCAGGTATACGTAAAGTGTATGCTAAAGAATAGCTAATCAGTTACTAATTGTTTATAACGAAGATGTGAAACTAATTAAAGAGTCGGTCTGCTTTTGCTTAACCTCCCTATGTCGGACCGAATCGAACAACGTATGAGAAAATTGAAGATGTGATCATCTCATCATTTTCTCAGATATAATATATCTAAGATGATATTATTTGTTACGCTTTTCTGTTACAAATTGATAGATTGTATTTGAAAGAGATTTGACTACTGTTTCCAACAGGTTGATCAACAAGCCAAAGGTTTCCTTGGATTTCGAACAAACGGATTTATTGAGCAGAAAGCTGGATTTGTTTCAAGCTTCATCATTCTGAGCTTTCTAGTTTAAATTTTGTAAAGATACACGGGTTAATCGAATTATATATAATGACGATGTGTAATATTGTTGTCTTTGGCTGTTTCCTAATATTTACCGAATATTTAAACCCCGATATGTAACGGCGTTTGATTCTTTCATGTAATAGTATAAATTAAAAATGAGCTGAGATGAGGTTTAAATTCAGAAGTATAAGTCAGTGGAAAAGCTATATCAACACATTCTGTTTTCTTATAAAAGTTTCATCTTAATTTATAGTTGGAAAGCTTTCTCTTGTAACGTTAAATATTCGGCTTCAGAAAATTAAACAACGTATTCATAAGACATAGATTTCCTTAAAAATATACCTTTCATTTAACTAAATGTCAATAAGTTTTTCTGCTGACCACATATTCTAAGATAGGTAAGCAATTTCATTTGTAATTTTGGCGATCATAATGTTGTATTGTAACGTTGTAATTTTAATATTCATTTCTATATCTGTTGCGCGAAACCCAATATTTGTTCAAAATTATATAATACATTAAAACCTTAACGCTTGTAAATTAAACTGTAATTTAATGACTTTAATTAAGTAAAAATATACTGTTTAATTGTACAATTTTTCGGAATAGAAGAATAGAGAGACTTTTAAACATGAGCAAAATAACTTGCGTAACTTATGCGAAATCGAAATCTTACATATTTAGTAGCTTGTAGGTACTGGTATATTATAATGAATGCGGTTATTTCTCATTGCATTAACGATGTAGTAAAATAATAGTAGTTACTTATTGAATACAATGTACAGAAATTTACACACAATAAACAATGTAATGACCGACATTAATCGTTCTAGAACTGTTGGTATACAAGAAAAGACAGCAGTAATTCATCGCAGCGTTTTGTTGTTTAACCCTGGGTTAAGGAGAGAAAATATTTTATTAAGTGCGTTCACATTGTGACATTTATGTCTTTTAATTAGTTTTCATATGTGTAGAACTACATTACCTAATGAATATTCCTTTATTTCTAAAGAATTTCATTTCGGAATCTTGGTAGTATCTTGAAGCAACCATGTAGAAGCACTGTCATTAGTTCACTGTTTATTGTAACTCAAATTCTGAACTTCCGCAAAGTGTGATATCTTACAAATACACGAAAACAGACGCTCCATGGCGTAGTTCAAGATAATAAAGAACAACCCCATCCTTAAAGAGTTAAAAAGAAAGAAATAGAACAAGTTATAATTATGCTTATTGAAATTATTTTACTGCGGTGTTTAAAACGTTGACAGTTTTAAGCGCCAAACCTTCAATAATGACAATTCTGTAAATATTCTAAGATAGTTAACCAATTTCATTTGAAATTTAGGCGATCATAAATTAAAAGCTGCTACTCTATTCACGGAGATGAAACAAACACCTTCTAATGTCAGTAAATAATTGTGAAATGCTAATGACAGAAGCAGCTGTGAAACATGAATATTAAATCGTTTTTAAGCTTAAGAAAGAATTGCCAAGTTAACTGAAACGGCGTTTGTGCATCACATGCCATGCTTCATCTAAATTGGAAGCAGTGAGTTCCAGAAAAAGTAACAGTAAAAGTTAAAAATAAAAATAAACAAGAGAACAAGTATAAATAACAAAGAGAATAAGAGACAAAAAATTCATTTCTAGAATTATTTAAAGCCGCAACATTGTTCATACTTTTCTACAGTTGAAAGCTGGATTGAATGCGATTTCATAACGAATCCGTAGTATATTCTATTTTTCTATATTGAATATATCTCCCAATAATTACTTTAATAATAAATGTGTCAGCCATTATCTCATAGGTGCTGGGAAATGTAATTTGTAAGGCATATATTATTGTAATTTAGAGAATGAATTTCGAAAGTTAACATTATTAAAGAAACTGAGAACAAATGTTACCAACACAGCACGTATTTAATTGAATACTTAAAATGAGAATACCTTGATTTAATGAAGTTCATTAATGATGTTATGATTATGAGAAATATAATAGTTTCTATGATCGGTACAGACAATGGAGTAACTAATAGAATGGTTAATAGTTGTATTCCCGAGGTGTTAGTTACGTAGATGCATGAATAACTGAGCTCGTTTTATTAACGCATTTGTGCCTCAAAGCAATGTCTAAAAGCGTTTTTTTCTTAACAACTGTAACACCAATCTGAAATAAAGAAGTGTCATTCTATTATAAATATAGAGAACATTTGATGCAACCGATATCTGGAAAGCAGGTGCCCTTACCAGTTGCATTTCGCCCATCTGCAGAAGACCCAGAGTCTGAAGTAGTATATCTGCAAGCATTATGAAATATGAAATATTGCTCTGAAGCTGCTCCAGTTACTTTTTTACAGCCTTATAGCCAACAGATGCCCGTACAGCTCATGCTTGCCACTAAAAGAGAGGCAATGTATTAATGGAATACTCTTTACACACCCTCAGAATATTAAGCACGATACACGTATACAATCCTCCGCCAAAAGTTTGTATGTGTGTGTGTGTGTGTGTGTGTGTGTGTGTGTGTGTGTGTGTGTGTGTGTGTGTGTGTTAACTCTTCAAACATGAAATCCATTGGCGTTGAAGAAACGTTCGTTTTGCGGCATTTACTACGTCAGCGCCGGATTGACAGTCACTAAATCATGGGCGAAAATTCAAAGTAGTTTTTGTTCTAGCTCTTTACGTTTGGGGCCTAAATGTCTAAATGTCACCAAGATCAAAACCGCCTTTCAGCTTTCTATGTTCGATATTGTAAAATACTAATCAAGCTCTTACGTTGTGAGTTATTTGTTTGCAACGGTGTCAGGAGGTACGACACTTGCCTTTTTCTAGGAAAAAGCGGGGACTCAAAAGTAGCAGTCTTGATTTATAAGAAATTGCGCACTTTCATTAATGACATTGTGTTGGCCTGTACCCTGGAGATTTACTTTCCGAGGCGAATACATGGACAATCATGAACGACGGAAGACTTAGATCATGATATTGATGTCTAATATCTCCAAGCCTAAATGAAATCATAGCTGAAACTACATCCTCGATAAATCTCATTGATAATTATTTTATTGAACATATTTTCTTCCTCAACTCGTTCTCTTCTATATATAATCGGACCTGTCAAATCCATTTATATTATTGATTAATTATGAAGCTAGAAATGTCTTCTTCATGTTTATATAAACGGTATGGGAGGCCGAACATGCCTTCAGTCGGATCTGTTTGCTGTTGTCCAATGGGCGGAAAAGAACAATATGCTTCTGAATGAAGATAAGTTTAATTTGATTCACTTTGGAAAAAAAGATACTCTAAACCCACCATATGCCCTTCTCCTCGGACGGCTACCTAGTGTCATCCTACAACACCAGAGACCTTGGAGTAATTGTTGATAACAATCTAAGCTGGAATTCCTACGTAAGCAGCAAAGTTGACTTGGCCTGCAAGATGTGCTCCTGGATTCCGAGAAATTTCTGGTCCATAAATGTTCACACAATCATCCTTCTCTACACTACATTTGCTTAACGGTATTTCGTCTGTTTTTACGTTCTGAGTTCAAATTCGACATTGGCTTTCATCTTTTCGGTGTCGATAAATTAAGTACCAGTTGCGTACTGGAGTCGATCTAATCCAAAAATGTTGGGCCTTGTGCCTAAAGTAGAAAAGAATCTATGTTCTCAAATTAGCAAGACGCTAGATCTAATTTGAAGACACAAATTTTGTGGTAAGACGGTTTGACGTCTATTTTTAGCATTCAGGAATCCATATGATGGTCTCTCCTATTGTTTATATTTAAATAGAATCCACGGTCCTCGGACGTTTTTTATGTATGCTGACCACAGGTTGAAATTGATAGTACTTGATAATATTAATTTGTACTCTTATTATTTAACTATAATTATAACTTTTTTATTATATAATATATTTTTTACGTTGTTTTCAAAGAATATACAAGGGCTGTGCCAACAAAAGAATTCATACACAATTTGTATCTTTTCTATCGTTTACAACCGTACAAAAAGCATACAAATGCTGAAGACATCCATTGTGTTCTGCGCTAGTATTTAATAAATACGGTGATGCAACTTCTTGTGTTAGGTAAATACCTTGCGCTCAACTAAATATTAAACAATGGTTCGAAAATAGAGCCAACGTAAGTTGAAATATGCTGTGAACAATTTATGCTTCTTGGTTTTGTGGGATTGTGTTCGTCTGTGCGTGTAATTATGTATTTATAGTTATCCAGTGCGTAAGAAGAAAGGGGATCTATAAATAATGTTATGCATGTTAGCAGATTTCTTGCTACTTACCTCAGAAAATGTGAGATACAAATAGTTTGTAAATATGTTATTTTGTTGGCTTCCAGCACTAAGTCCAATTCATCCTCTAGCGAAAGCTTTCGTAGAACACAAGTAACTTTTCAGTAAATGTGATTTTCTTTTAAAATTCTAGTCTTCCGTTTCTAGATATTTTTATATAGTTTACATCATTTTTATAGCTTACATATAATTTTATGTTTACATATATATTTTTATAGTTATGTATAGTTTACAGCACATTACATCAATTCAGTCATTACATTTTCTTATACATTCATACATACATACACATATGTGTGTGTATATATATATATATATATATATATATATATACATAAAACATAACACAGACACACACACACACATACACATACACACACATACATACATCCATACATACATATATATATATATATATATATATATATATATATATATATATATATATATATATATATATATATATAGTCGTTGTCTACCCCTTATGCAGAGATTGACCACCTCCTGTACATACATCTTAGAACCATCATGACATTTGATGTGGCTTTTTAAACCAGACAATGTTCTGAAAAGACACCCACACAGATTGCACATCCGATTTGGATCACTAAGAGCCGCAGATAAGTTCTGATCTTTGTCGATCTTCAAATGTCTTTTGAGGCCTCCGTTGGATTTGCAAACCTTCTGGCATACACTGCATTCAAAGGTGTGCACAGACACAAAGGCATAATAGTTGGTGGAGGCTCGTTTTGCATGGGTTCGCAGATGAGATTTGAGCCCAGCAAAAGACAAGCATGGTCTGTCACAGACTGTGCACACAAAAAGATCATTGTCATTCACCTTCTCGATCGTAACATTCTTCCTTAGATCTCTTTTGAGTCTTATATATATATATATATATATATATATATATTTATAGAGAGAGAGAGAGAGAGAGAGAGAGAGAGAGAGAGGGAGAGAGAGACATATGCACATACACAGACACAGACACAAACACACACACACACACACACACACACACACACACACACACACACACACACACACACATATATATATATATATATATATATATATATATATATATATATATATATATATAGATAGATAGATAGATAGATATATAATATAATATAGGATAAAATCTTTATAAGAATTTATCAAGTAGTCAGCGTGAAAAAAACCTCATAATGAAAAAAAATTCATTTTTTTCCATAAATATATATAATTTATATAAAGGGCATTAACTATGTAGTAATGCCTCACGCTCAGAGGGACTAAATAAGTCAAAAACTACCAAAAAATAAGCAACATATTTACCGAAAGCGAGGAAATTCAGCTTTCAAAATTAATCTATTAAAAACATTTAACTTAACGGTAAACCACTGGTTTCTCAATCAATACAGAAAAACTGTGAAGTAACCTGCATCTTTTGTTCCTCAGTACACGTATGGTCGATACCCAACACAGTACGATGACTTCTGTCCATAATTATATATCCGTGAAAGAGATTTGAATTTATCCGGTTACATCTCAGTAACATGTGCTTATACAGAATAATACTCAACACTGAATATATTCTAATTATTTATAATATAATATAGGATAAAATCTTTATGAGAATTTATCAAGTAGTCAGCGTGAAAAAAAACCTCATAATGAAAAAAAATTCATTTTTTTCCATAAATATATATAATTTATATAAAGGGCATTAACTATATAGTAATGCCTCACGCTCATAGGGAGGCAAAATCTACCAAAAAACAAGCAACATAATTACTACATAGTTAATGCCCTTTATATAAATTATATATATTTATGGAAAAAAATCATGAATTGTTTTTCATTATGAGGTTTTTTACAGTTTTTCTGTATTGATTGAGAAACCAGTGGTTTACCGTTAAGTTAAATGTTTTTAAGAGATTAATTTTGAAAGCTGCATTTCCTCGCTTTCGGTAAATATGTTGCTTATTTCTTGGTGGTTTTTGACTTATTTAGTCCCTCTGAGCGTGAGGCATTACTACATAGTTAATGCCCTTTATATATATATATATATATATATATATATATATATATATATATATATATATATATATATATATATATATATATATATATACACATATGCACACACACATACTTATATATAGACGTACATTGTGTTTTTTATGATAACCTATGCCATTTAAAAAAATATATTTTAGCAAATAATTTCTCAACATTTTAATTTGAAAACTATATTCTAACTCGTTTCAGAAAAATGTATTCACCTAAGTAAGAAACTTTAACCTAACAACCTCATTTTCTGTGGTATATATTTAATTAATTTCATTACTAATATACTTACTCTTCTTACAACCAGACAAATTTATCTTTATCTTAATTTGTTTACGTAGATTTTTATTTCCTCTTTTCTGGTTATCTCTTACATATAAAATGTCTATATTTTCTTATCGCTAATTTATTTATTATTTATACTTAACTCGCTTCTTATTGATTTAATTGTATATCCATATTACATTTCTCTCAAAGAAAATCTTATATAACTAAATATTTATTGACAAGTCAGTTCAGTTTTAATATTCATAATCATCCTATCTTTCAAAAACTTTCAAATGAAACCACATGAATATTCCAATTCAATCAATAGCGTACTTTTTCTCTCGCCACTCTTAATTTAAACTTGCCGATCCGTTTCTTCTATCGCCATGTAATCTATCTAATATACATTTTCAAACTTCTTTCTCTTAGTATTTCACATAACAGTTTTATTTATCATATTTTATTGTTTATTAAACCTACCATAACTTTTACATCCGTTACTCACCTATCAACGTTTCACTTATGTTATCGTTTACTTCTGTTAATTCTACCCAAAATTCGTTGAATACCCTGCGTTGTTTTTCTTCTTATTTCCATTCGTTGACTTTTCCGCATTAGAAAGAAAGCTTATGTCATAGTGTTTATTTAGATATATCTTTTGTCTCAGCTAGATATGCTTTGAATAACTTAATTTAGTTGTGATTTTCTTTGTTCGTACATACTTACACTTTCATAACACGTAGGCACAGACATCGATGTATCCTGCAATGATAGATCGACTTATAACAAAATTTAACCTTAAATATCTCAGACAATACAAACAATTCATTAACAAATTGTTAAAAAGGAAATGATTCCGAACAGCACTTCAAAATAGAAAATAAATAATTGGGTTATAGATTGGTCTCGAATGAATTTCTAATAAGAAATGTCAAAATATTACAATTTGATGTAAAGTGCTATTAAACAGTTGGTACAAAATCGCTATGAAATTGCGCTCAATGTTGTAGAATCTATTGCTATCACTAGCAATTGCAGAAAAAGAAACAAAAACTAGAAAATAGAAAATATAAGGATTATGTAAAACAGTCAAAAGTAATTATATATTGTTGATTAGTTTCTTCTTCGAACTAAAGAGTACATATCTCCCCAGTTGTTTAAAATGTATCATTTTGTAAATATCTAATTGAAATATAGGTAATCAAATACTTAATATTAGGCGCTCTGAAATATTTCTCCCATTTTCATTTCATCCATGTCAATAAACGTTTTCAACTCACTTTTGAATGTGTGTAATATCACGTTCTCCTGGAAATAAGGTAGGACAACTGCTGTCCTGAAAACGCCTGTTGTTGCTGAAACATGTGAGTTGCTCTCTTTTTGTATACTTTTTATATACACTTGTTTTTCTTCGCTATACTTACTCATCCATGAATACGTATTTGTATATGTATAGTCACTATTTAAAATGATTAGTTGCATTAGGTTATATGGAAGAGTTAACCAAAGATCAGTCCTGATCGACCATTTTAATGATCAAATGTCACTACATTCATGGAAGAGAATTTATTTTGTTTTATGTGAGGAATAAAGTGGTCGCATAAAAACCTCTCTTTTGTTTCGCTAAATCATTTACAGCTGAATGGACTTGACTTCCATATTAGAAGTCATCATATTAAAAATATAACACACGATTGAAGTTTTTGCTCAAGTATGACTTGGTTGAGCTAATCTACACTGAAAGCATTCCATTCGTGACCATCATATCTTTTTTTAAAGATGTATTCAAAATCACACTACTCACTGGCAAAATTGATTCATTTGCTAGCAAGACGGTTTGGGCAAATAAGAAGTCCTGCCATTGATTAGAGATGAGGTATGAAGTGAATCGTTTCGAGTACTGCTTTCTGATACCTAACAAGTTTATATCAATCACTAATTATGTCTGTTTATACATTCGACCTTCTGAAATTAGCTGTCAAATTTCCTTGAACGTAATCTCTATCGTTCTAATGAAGGAAGTGTCTACTTGATAGTACAATCTTAGATACACTGTATCTAAAGAAGGATTGGATGTCCATGAATGTAGTGACATTTGATCATTAAATTGGTCGATCAGGACTGATCTTTGGTTAACTGACATACAACATAAACACCTCAGAAAGATCCAGAAGATGATGATATACTGATCTTATAGCATAACATTAAACATGATGCATCGTGTTTTCTCTGAAATAATTGATTTCATTAAAAACTTTTCTTCCATTCTATAATCCCACTGTATACAAATATTATTAATGCTGCATCTATATATGTATTCCCTAAAAATATTATCACGCGAACACAAATTGCGATATATTTTCTTTTACCTGATCTCAATCGTTAGTTATTTCAACATTTTATATGAGGTTTCTTACCCATGAAGATTATATTCGTATAACTTTGCTAGTTATTGTATGTTTCTATTACTTTAAGTCATAAGGACGGACACTTTCAAAGCTACTTGATGTATTCACATAACCGTCTTGCATTCCTTATGGTGAATTAATCTTTCAAAGTTTTTCACTGTTTGTGTTTCCTCCAAACATTAACAAATAAGCAACGGGCAATGGACATACTGTACATCAGCGTCAACAACAACGAAAGATATATGTAGAGGAAAATTTAAGAAAATGATAACAAGTCAATGAAACATATATATCTCCTTAAACTATTCCTCCCCCTACCACCTAGTAGAGGTGACAATTTTTGTTGTTTTCTATTTAGAAAGTATATAATTTTAAAGATTCTAAAATAGATTATGATTAAAATATAAGTCTTCTCTTAACATTTCAATTCTTTTATATATGACATTTAAATGTTACGTCAAATGAAATTTCTACATTCTGAATAGAAATATATTTTATCATAATACTTGTAATTTAAACTCTCTTTTTTTTTTGTATTGAAAAAATATTTTAATTCTATAAACATCGTACGCATGACCTCAAGGACTAAATGAAGAATTGAATGTATACTGCAATAAGTACAATTTCAAGTCATGGAATTATAATCTAATGGCGTCAGTTGTGAACTTTATATTGTTGAAAATACTTTTGATATTATTCTTCGTTACAATAGGTCATCAGTATACTTAAAACATGTCATCTTTCAGTGCATTAACTTCATATCGTCCTATATTGCATAACAAACCCACAGTTTATGCAATTTAGACTCGATATTTCTTGTTGTATGAATATGAGTCATTGATTCTTAAGCGGTAAACTTATCTGTTAATTTGATTTAAGAAACTTAGAAAATGTTTCAACTATAAAACAAATTGAAACTAATTGATGGTTTGCAAAAACGCTTGCAAATAATGTATCGAATATTTTAATACTGGATTTGTTTTAAATGTGTAGTAAATGAAGGAAATGTGTTTCGTCGATTCATGCATGGCTTGTATGCTATGTGAGGCTTCATAGCTATAGATATAGTCTGGTATAAGCATTCTCCTCCAATTTATTGGACAAGGTAATAGAGATTACTGTTTGAAGCAATAGTGTCTGAATGAAAGGTATAAAAGCTGCATCGTGGAGTTGATTCACTTGGAGCTTATGAGCTAATAATGTTTACTGATTTATGAGGACGCTACTTTACACTTTAGTATATCACTAACGAGGATATGAAGAGAAAATAATCGCACGCCTGGCTAGAAAGTACAGTTTAATTCCTAGTAGCGTTAAGCCTCATGAAAAATGCAAATACATTTCTCTTACATCACTAATGATATAATGACATTGTAGAAAGGGACAAATGTAACACAATGTCGCCAGTGGTGACATTAACCAGTAGTGTTTAAATAGGAACACGAGATACATATTTGCGTATATATCAGATGTTTTGTCGATTCATATATTAAAATTTTAGCAACACAGAGATAAGTGAAATCTAATTTGGAACAATGTACAATTGTATAAGTCTTCCGAATTAAGTTGCCACACAGTTTTCAGTTATCATTTAGATTTAAGATTCTAACGCTTGTGTCAATTAAATACGTACTCAAAAAATTTCTTATCTTGCATTAACACAAATTTCGATTTGTAACAAGACATAACATGCTAATCAAACAAGTAAACGATCGTAAATTCGATCTAGATGGTCATGAAGAGATTGCGGTCGATCAGCAAACTGTATACGTTCTCTCGGTCAAACTATAAGATAGCCGTTATTCCAGTTAAACCTTCTGGAGTTGTAGACTTGGTAATAAGTTCTTATATACTTTTTAGTGGACCTGTCTTATTATGTATAATAATTAATTTATATACTCCATATTTTACAGCCTAGTATTCTAATACTAAGGACTAAATCTCTACATAATGGTGATAATGTCTTCTGTATATTGATTTTTATGAAAAGCAGCTGAAAATCAAGATCGTGAGTGCTTTTATCACGCGTCACAACAAAAGCACTCGTTGGCTGGTCATCTATAATGCTACTGTTAAAAAGTTAAAATTTTGCCGGCAATGTCGTCACGTTCATCATACATACAATAAAGCTGCAGTAACCTATGCCAGCACAGACTACATCAGAGAGAAGAACCCGTACAGGGAAAAACGTTCTTTTTTTTTCTCCGAAAAAGTTCGAAGAATGCGTCTACGAATACAAAAGAGGGAAATCAATAAAACCAAACTTCAAAACGTACTTATTTTAATACGCTAACAGAAAAGGTTATTACACTTACACACTCACGGACACACACATATATGCAAATGTGTGTATATATATATACATACATACACAGACACACACAGACACACATAAACATGCATACACAGATACACACACACACACACACACACACACACACATATATATATATATATATATATATATATATATATATATATACATACACAGATACACACATACACACACACATATTTATATATATACATACACACATACATACATACATACATACATACATACATACATACATACATACATATATCCTTTTGTCTTTGCCATATTCCACCGTGGACGTCGATTTCAACTTCAGAAAGCAAGGCTTCCGCCGAGCTGTACGAGATGTTCTTGCACGTGCCCTCTCTGAGAGAGTGCACAGTACTTTGTCCCGCAGAAGTTCAAGGAAATACGTCGTAACCCCTACAGGGTTATAGAAAGAAAGCGCAGTGACTTGGTTCGTTCGACGAACACATTGGTCTGCCAATATTAGCAATTTTGTTTGATTGTCTGAGTGACAGACGGTAAATATCCACACGGTGACTTGTTTGATACAAGGTCGCCATATGAGATGTTAAAGGCCTTGAACAGAAGTTGAGTGTATGTGCCGTCTAGTGACATACTTGTTGGGTCACATAATCCTGCAAATTCATTCAAACAATGTGTTACAGAATACACTTCCGATACTAAGTCTTCATTTATACATCCAGGCGATTATATATACTGTACATTGATTTTTTTGTAATGCGACTGAAAAGTAAAATCATAAGCGTTTAGACGCGAGTTCGATTCCCGACGGCACGTCGTGTCCTTCAGCAAGACTCTCTATTTCACGGTGCTCCAGTTCACTCAGCTGGCGAAAATGAATAGTACCTGTATTTCAAGGAGCCAGCTTTGTCATACTCTGTGTCACGCTGAATCTCCCGGAGAAGTATTTGAAGGGCTACGCGTGTCTGTGGAGTGCTCAACCACTTGCAGGTAAATCTCAGGAGCGAGCTGTTCCGTTAATCGGATCTACTGGAAAACTTGTCGTCGTGAGCGACGGAGCAAGGTGAGACACACATAAGAAAGAAGGAAACAAAGGACCACTGATGAGGTCACAGAAGTGTGACAAACGAACTCTGGCGGAAATAAGATTAAGACTAATGTAATACAAAGCTGAAGCAAATTAACACCAAATATACAGTACGTGTGTTTTATTGGCTAAACTGGCAATATGACCATCCCCAAGTACAACAACATATATATATATATATATATATATATATATATATATATATATACTAAACGTTAGATTCAAATTAATGCACCTTATTTGTTGTTCCATCACCCTTCTCTCTGTTTTATTATTTTGTGTTTTGTATAGTTTTCAATCATTTATATGTGATGTGTGTGTGTGTGTATTAATGTTTGTTTTTGTTTATATTCACTTATAACAAAAGCAATCGTACATTAATCTGATGGGTTACTCTATATTATTGTAGAGTACAAATTTATTTTTCATAAACAAGAATGTTTTCGACTGTGACTGCGAAGTCTCGGCCAGCTTAACCATCACCGGACTGCTTAGCATTAGAGTATATATATATATATATACATGTGTGTGTGAGTGTGCGTGTGTGTGTGTGTGTGTGTGTGTGTGTGTGTGTGTGTAACATATGGTATAATTATAAACACACACACACACAAAATAAAGTTTTCAAATTTACATAATGAAGCCTGCAATTTGGTGATGAAACTCCTACTTAGCGCTTCGTCTACACTGATTACTGGAATCGTTTGCTGCTGACCGCTACTGATGAGACTGCTACTGGCCGCAGACTGTTACTAGGTGAGCCTTCTACTGACTAGCATTGGAATAGGGAAGGGGCAGGACTGACTTCCCTTTTTGTAAACAGAGTTCCCAGTTCTAATGTTTATGTGAATGTTGTGAAATTATCATTAAATTCGTATCCGGAATGTTTGCCGCAAACATTTTTGATGCACAAAAAGATATTGTCGATTGATTTAAAGAAATTGGAAATGAGTTAAGAAATTGTTTTACTCCTTCTGATTGGTTGAAACAGTTATGTATAAAGGGGAGTAATCCATCTTTTGTTTTGCGGCAAAATGCCATATGCGGCGAACGTTCCTACGGCCAAAGATCTTGAGGCGAATATTCCTGCGGCAAAAATGTTTGCGGCACACCTTTCTAGAACCCATTAATTTTATAACGTTAAAGTTTTTGAATGCATCAGTAAAAGGCTATAGAAGAAAATAGATAGCTAAAACTTATAAATATCCGCCATAATGGCAGTAGGATAATGGATTAATTTTACTGGTGAAGTCATCTAGCAGAAATGGGGAAAACTCGAGGAATACCGCTAACAGCGATTGATTTAAATTGGCCACTAAGACAGGTCCGCATGTGAGATATTCTACAGACATTTCAGAATAACAGTTGAGTTTTCTAAATGAATATATATGAGTTACGCCATGTGTAGTTTCCCTTGAACATAAAGAACTTAGCTATGCACTCAGAGTATGTAGGTATGGTTTTGTTAAGGACCTCCTCGGTTTGGAATAAGAAGATCGTGCGCGGTTGTTTGGATGCTGACTCTTTGTCACAACTGACTGGAGATCCAACTTGTTTTGGCAAAGTACGTTGTGGTGCTGGAGAGAAACGCGCAGAAATATTAACATATAAGCAGAATGTGAGTTTTGAGAGAGACACAGAGACATTAAAATTTATCAATTGAACACGATTGACATAAGGACTTTCCCTCTCCTCAAACACATGAAGGGATCTCTGCTCACGCACATAAGCAGAGAGACTGAAAGAAAAAAAGAGAAGTTTAAAGGGATGGAGAGGGACATTAAAACGAGATAAGCATTCAAGCATCAGGTATCCGATGAGCTGGCGTCGAGTCAAATGAGCGGCACCAAAACGGCTGTGCCAAAACATCTCATGCCTTTCTAGGTTATATTGGCCAGGGAAATACGCTGATTTCGAAATATTTGTTTTTCTGTTATCTGTTCCACTCTTTAAGCAGAGATCCACGCTGGCTTACTAGACTTGAGCATGTAGGTGAAGTTGACTCTTTCCTTGGACATGAAGAATTTTATGTATCAAGTAGACTTTCTCTAGAATTCATCAGCTGTATTGCAAGAGGTGTGTAATGCCTTGAAATATTCCAATGTCAGATGAGAGTTACTTAATAATGCACTGTTTTGGAGAGACAACATTCTCTCAGTGCGTAAGTGGATTGATAATGGTTTTAGCAAGTGTATACTTGGGGCAAGGTTTCCATAGGGTTTTTACAGGTTTGTATTATATCTATTAGAACGTGTGATATGTATTATATAGGCGAGGTTAATATATTGTTGTATTGTATTCTTTAATGTTAACGTGTTGTAGTCTACGTACAGAACACTGTATAATATCTATTATAAGGCTTCTTACGTTGTTGAGTTGAAATCTGAAAGGCAATCAGGGCGTGGAGGGATTTCAAATTCAAATTAAACTGAATGCCAGGAAGCAGCACCGATGTCTTTTTGTGATGACTTCCGCCTATCCGACCGCTACTACAACCGCTGCTTCTACTGCTGCTTCTACTGCTGCTGCTGGTGCTAGTGATGCTAGTAGTAGTATTAGTATTAGTAGTAGTAGAGGAAGAAGAATGTATTTAATAATATTCAATAGTAATTACAAGGGCAAAAATAATACCAATGATAGAAGAAAAGGAATAATAGACTTTCATATGATTATGTTGGTGACAAGTTACATAGAGAGTTATACTGCGGTTGGTATTATGATAATAAGAGAAGAAATATTCCCATAGAGAATATTAAGAATGAGGACAATAGGCACAGACGTAAATATTCAAACAAGGAAATACATAGCATAGCATAGTATTTTACTGTGGCGGACGATTGAATAGGATTGCTTATAAAGATTTGTCAATACTACCACCACAAATTCATTGATACACTTAAGAATAGAATCAACGCGAACAATAAGCGATATATCCGAATTAAGTTTCATGCTAAGTAAGAGAAGGAAAGTAAATTCTTAAGAGGGCAATGGACACTCAACCATCATATCGATCATTAGAAAAAAAAAAGAAAAAGGAAAGAAAAGTTGCTTGATATTGAATTCTGTCATTTGGATGATGGAATGTGAAAGTGTTATTCATAAATAGAAATGAATGAGAATAAATAGGCCTGAGTTAAAGATTATTCCGTTGGCTCAAGTAGATAATCTTGCATGGATCGGCACAAATTAGAAACCTTTGTGTTGAAGACGTGGTTTAATTTTATTGACTACTTTTCTTGACTAATAATACTTATCAGTAATTGTAATTAGGGATACAATGTTTGTTTGCAGATAATACATTATCTTATTTATTTCATGTGACGCCTAACACATCAAAGTTTCTAGATTCTAAATTGAACTTCTATTCGAATATTCATGAATAAATGTATTATTCTTGAGCTATCTTATACAGTTATATATATATATATATATATATATATATATATATATATATATATATATATATATATATATATATATATATATATATATATATGTATATATATGCATGCGCGCACGTGTGCATGTATGTGTGTCTACGTATTTATATATCATGTATATTTGTATGCATGAATAGCTTCTATGAATCTGCACTTTATCTTTTCTATGTATCCACTCACAAATGTCTCTCTCTTTCTCTCCCTATCCTGGCCTATTTACACACATATATGTATGTATATGTGAGCTTGCGGGTATAAATACTACAGGCTAATTGAACCTGGATTATTTTACACATTATTTTACACATCTTTACAGTCCCATATATGACTAATTACCCGGAATGTTTCTGATTTTGCGAAAACCAGTTTTCTCTGTATTGGCATTGAGACAGTTAACTACAGAAAAAAAATGTGCTACAATATCACAGGTATTAATTTAAAATTATATTCCGGTTTCAGTACCTGATTTCTCATTAGTTCACCAAGATCAGTTTTGTATTTTACGTTATGTTAAAGTCTGCTGGACAACTGAGTTTTATTGCTATTCACTATTTCACAATTTCTTTTCTCTCTCCTAGATAATTGTTTCCGGTCTGTTGCTCTTATATTTTACAGAGATTTTGACAAGAATATTCCAACGGTAATCTTTTTAAATTATGAGTGAATATTATATCCGCTTCTCTGTAACTTCTTATTCCACAATATACGAACTGCGATGTATGCTGTTTCGTATGCTTCATAGTTAAATTGTTCTGGGATGATATTTTGGTAACTTGTTTATTATGTTAGCGACACCTTCATTTTAATTCAACAGAGGCTGTGTCGTTTGCCATACCTGTTTTATTGTATTCCTATCCCTTTCATACATGAAGGAGTTTACCTGTTTGCAAAACATATCGCTAAATACAAATAAGCCTCCATCTTTACCAATCATACTTTGTTGGCAGATGCTTTCCTCTGCTGCTTTGTTCCAGAAGAATTGTACAGGTGAATCACTGTTCATCAGTCATGAAGTACTTTGTGAGGATCTTGTTTTCTGTCTACTTATCCGTATGCCTGTCTGGCTGTCTCTGTCTATGCATGTGTATGTGTGTGTATGTATGTATGTATGTATGTATTGATGGATGGATGGATTGATGGATGTGTGTGTATGTATGTATGTATGTATGTATGTATGTATGTATGTATGTATGTACAAGGTGCAATGGGTAAACTGACGCCATTTTATATTTTTAATTTCGTGCATTCACGTTGTTTGGTTTTAATTTTGTCGACTACACAGAATAGTAATGTCCGTTGGGCACCATCTGTGAGAAAACAGCACCATCAGGCAATTCACTCAGCCAGAAATTTGGAAACGACATGTACTGCTTGGTATTCGCGCCGAGAACACTTCAGAGTGTTACCCTGGGTCAAGAGGGTTGCTACTGGAACACCCTATGTCTGGCAACAGGACTCTGCACCATGCCACACAAGCAGGAGAACCCAGTCATGGCTGTCAGATAATTTCTGTGACCTCATCGCACTGAACATCTGGACACCTAACGCCCTAAACTGCAACCCCCTTGATTATCATGTGTGGAGTACAGTTGTTTGAGAGCCTAACAAAACTCCTTGTAACACCGAAGATGAACTGAAGTCAAGGATTATGGTAGCATTGACCAACTTAAACAAGGAGACCATCCAGAAGACTTGCAAGAGATTCCGAAGTTGTCTGGAGGCCGTGGTTGACACCAACGGATATTTTACTGAATAAATTTACTCTTTAGTATTTCAAGATATTTTTATGTAATTTCGGTAAATATATCTCTTAAAATGAGATGTCAGTGTTATTTTTATTTCTGTCTAATTTAGACAAGTTTATTCACAGCACTCTGTATATATATATATATATATATATATACATGCATATATGAGTCTGTGTGTGTATGTGAGCGCGCGCGCGCGACTGTGTGTGTATCCGTGTACCAATCACGAAATGGAGAGAAGTTGTAAAATGTTCTTGCTAAACGAAACAAATGGTGTAATTCAGTTCTGAGTTACGTACTTCTGGTTCCACTCTTCTGTATTATTGTGGTGGAGTATTCTTGCAGTGAGGTAGTTACTCTTCTGCTCGAATGGTGTTTCGTCTGTCCATCGAATTTAAATCTGGTGGTTGAACTGGCAACTGCCTCACTAAGTTTTTTCTTAAGAAAAATTGCTTTACTATTATTGTTGTACTTTTCATATCATAGTCAGGTGGAAGAAACCCCCGCAAATTCCGCCTTCAATACCCTTAGGATATAAGAGCTCACCTACACGATCATCTGTGGATACAGCCTACTCTTTATGATTTCCTCGATTTAAATATAGTAGTGACACATTTTCCAAATATGCACTTTTAAGCCGTAATGTTGCCTTGATCATGCTCAAGTATTGGAGTCAGTTTGGGCGGAAGTTTCATCTTGTTGGAACACAGCAATAAGAATTCATTGAACTGCGACTAAAATGGTCAGAAAGTTATGATTGCTCTTACAAAAATCATATAATTTTATGCTTCGGAGCCAACTGAATTCCAGCTAGTTGTCATTTCGATGAAATCTTGTTTTTTTTCTCGGTGCAACGCAACCCATAAACTCATAGAGATTTTAATCTAGCTTGATGGTGGTGACCTCAATATGCCTGAAACATTTCTGGTGAACTCTATTCAAAATGTCAAAATAATGGCATTATCGAAAGGACAAAGTGACAACTCAGCAGTTTCATTGAAAATATTCAGACATTTCTGATGAACAATTTTCTTTGTTTACCGATTACAAGTGATCATAAGATGATATAATCAAATTGAAGGAACTGTTTGTCAAACTAAAATAGAGTAAAGTGTAAAATATTAACAAAGAAAACAATTTTTTTTCTAAAATGTTCGTTAATTAAGTAACTTTAATTTCTATGGCTTTCTTATTTCAGTCAGTAATTGCATTATACTAATCAAAAATTGTTCTGCTTGACTTTCCATCATATTTTCATTTGCAACGGTAAAATATCTTCTATTTTGTCATATATTTATAATCGTGATTACATAAGCGAAAATAGAAAACGTTTAATCAACAACCTTACCTTAAATGACGCCTTCTGTGTCTGTCTGCATATATATATACTCATACAGAGAATAGTATATATAATATCGCTATACATATATATATATATACATATATATATATCTATATATCTCTCTATCTATCTATCTCTATCTCTATCTCTCTCGCTGTATATATATATATATATATATATATATATATATATATATATATATATATATATATATATATATATATATATAAACAAATATATATATACATGTATGTATATGTGTGTGTATAGTATCTTCATATATATATATGTATGTATATTTGTGTATATGCATATATGTATGTATATATGTATGTAAATATACGTATGCATATATGAGTGTGTGCATGAAGGAGTGAGTAAAATATTGTCTCAACATTTCCCATTTTCTTCTCCGTCAGTATACATTCGTGTACATGTACTTAGTTATACTTCCATCTCTACTGTCACAAACGTACGGACGTATATGTTTCGCTGATGGAGTTATAAATCAAAGAAAAACTTCCTGAATTACTCTCCCTATTTGACGAAATAATTACTTGATGTGTTTAATGCCTTTTCTCCTCATCTAATTATTTCTAGTACGATTTTGCATCATCCTTTATTACATATGCTGGCATTAAGGATTTTCAAGTATATTCCATTTGTTTGTAGCATATAATGAGAAACGCAGATTAAAATAAACACAATTTTTACTGTAACCTTAAACAGAAGTCTAGAAAATACGTTTACTGCAATTATTCATATACATAAATAAACAAGAATCAACAAGAGCCTTTGCTGGGGCTGCCTACCGGAGCCTAGCAGCGGGTAAGACTACGCGCCCTCCATTGGAAAGTTTAGACAGTGCCACGTGACAACTTGCTGGGGCTGGCTGCTGGAGCCTAGCAGCAGGTATTTAAAGAGAAATTTGAAGACATGCACTCAACACCAGAGCTGAAGACACCTCCGAAAGGGGGGGGAGGCCCGCTACGTCAAAATGGTAGAGGAGTAGGGGCCGAAACCGGATGTGGTTCCTCCTGATGGTGTCTTGAGCTAACTGGATCCAATAAAGGAGCTATTGTGGTAGCAGACCACGAAACATGGTTGAAATTCCTTTCTAGTACGATTTTACAACATCCTTTATTGAATATGCTGGCACTAAGGATTTTCAGCTCTATTCCATTTGTTTGTAGCATATGATGAGAAACGCAGATTAAAATAAACACAATCTCCACTGTAACCTTAAACAGAAGTCTAGAAAACACGTTTACTGCAATTATTCATACGCATAAATAAACAAGAATCAACGAGAGCTTTGACCTGTCACACTCAGCTGCCAAATCCTGCAACACCACAGTGTATTAGCTTCAGCGAAAAAGGAAAGAGTGTATAGTGCAGTCCTATATTATAACCTTCCTGGACACAAGAATGAAAGAAACACAGTTAAATAATAGTTAGAAGTATGACTTCGTTTAATCCCGTCAATAACAGTGGAATTGAGACAAATAAAAATAATCAACATAAACAAAAACATACATTTGAGTCGCTGTGTGCGTGTTGATGTATGCGCGTGTGTATACGTGTTCGAAAAACATGGATAAAGATAGAAAGAAAAAGAGAGAGGAAGAAACAAATGCAATGAGTAAGAACAAATGAATCGATCTTTCAGAAATTGGTCATGGATTAATTTTTTCATATTATTTCTTTACTTGTTTCAGTCATTTGACTGCGGCCATGCTGGAGCACCGCCTTTAGTCGAACAAAACCGATATAGTTATCAGTTTTACACTTCTTTCTATATTCTGTAACTGTCGCAATATGCTTTTGTACTATAGGCACAAGTCCTGAAATTTTTGTGGGGAAGGAGCCAGTCGATTAGATCGACCCCAGTACGCAACAGGCACTTAATTTATCGACCCCGAAAGGATGAAAAGCAAAGTTAACCTCGGCAGAATTTGAACTCTGAACGTAAAGGTAGACGAACTACCGATAAGCATTTCACCCGGCGTGCTAACCACTCTGCCAGCTCGCCGCCTTTAACTGTCACATTATAGAAACATTTCTCATGGCACCAGCACACAATTTACAGATGCTTACATTTTTTTATATTTTCCGTCCTGCCAGTTATTATTGTTATTATTATTATTATTATTATTATTATTATTATTATTATTATTATTATTATTATTATTAGTATTATTATTATTATTATTGAGTGAGCGAGCAGTGCATGCCATCAAAGTGACACTGGGGTAAAATATACAAAGCCCAATATACCCATCAGGACAACCCGTCTGACAAGGGTACACCAGGCATATGCATCACAACCATATGTGCGTGACATGGTGATCTCATATCAAGATAAACAGTGCATGACTTCGTAGGTGGGGTCCAGTTAGAATTTTCTTCAGGTCGAGTGGCCCATCCCGCTCAAAAGGTCCCTGAATAAGGTTTGTTTAAGGATTTTGAGCAAAACACCCATGTTTCCAAAGGTGAATTATTCAAACCCCAAAGAATTCCTCTCAACACATGGCTATGATGCTCCCCCACTACTTCTGCTCGTGATCAGAGATGCACATATCATCAGCCACCAAGGGAGATGCTCAACTGGTTAAGGTCAAACAACTGACAAGCAAATCTGTGGTATTATTATTATTATTATTATTATTATTATTATTATTATTATTATTATTATTATTATTATTGTTATTATTATTATTATTATTTTATGTTTGACTTTTGTTTTGCATTTGTACAAGTTGGATCCAAGTCTCACCCAGAGACCTCAAGAGACAACAAGTTAGAAGTTCATGTAGGTGTTATGCCTAGGGTACCATATATTTGGATTTGTACAGTTTTGTTCAAGTGAATGTTTAAGAAACCATAAGAAAATTATGTGTTTGCTTTAAAATTTGAGATCACATAGACAGTATTTTACGTAGGATATGGGCAGTTCCCATGAGCACTATCTTTTGAATTTCAGCCATTTGGGGATTTCCTGGTATCTGAGCTAGGTAGTAATCAGCCCGTTTCGCTGTCATTCCCAGGGCACCTATGACAATAGGCACTGTCTTCGTCTTCAGATTCCACATTTTGCTAATTTCTATTTCAAGATCTTTATATTTGCTCAGTTTTTGGTAGGTCTTGACAGATACGTTTATATCGATTGGGACAGTCATATCAATGAGGAGGCATGATTTTTGTCTGAAGTCTTTCAGTATGATGTCTGGCCTATTTGCGTCTATCTTTCTGTCAGTTTGAATGGTGAAGTTCCAGAGGAGTGCAATGTGATCATTTTCAAGTACTGGGGGTGGTTTGTGTTCCCACCAGTTTTTATCATGGGGCAAGTCCAGGTTTTTGCATATTACCCAGTGAATATATTGTGCAGCTCTATCATGCCTGTTGAGATACTCTGTAGGCGCAAGCAGACTGCACATGGAGACAACATGATCGATGGTCTCATTTTGTTGTTGGCATATACGACATAACGGGGAGCTGCCGTTCTTTAATATGTTGGCCTGGTAGTTGTTTGTAGGTAGGCATTGATCTTGGGCTGCTATGATAAACCCCTCTGTTTCTGATTTCAAGCCAGAGGCCATTAACCATTGGTGGGTAAGGGCTTTGTTAATATCTGCATTATTCGCTCTCATTGGGTATTTGCCATTGAGAGGTTTTCCATGCCATTTTTCAGTCATAATAGCTAAGGCAGCAATTTTAGCATGGGTTTTCAAGCGCTTAGCTTTTTCTGCAGGTGTTTCTAGTTCGTCTAATTCTTGAATTTGTTGCAATTGGAATTCACTTAGATAGTCCTTTGCCTGTTTTGTTACTGAGTAAGATGCTTTCTTGCTTTCATATTTTAAGACAAGTTTTAGCATCCAGTCCTCAGAGGTTTTCAGATTTATTATTATTATTATTATTATTATTATTATTATTATTATTATTATTATTATTATTATTATTATTATCATCATTATTATTATTATCCATTTCTTCCTTTCCTAATCAATAAAACAAGTTCCAATACAATACTGGAATCTATGTAATCGACAAGCAGACCCACCCCGCACTCCACATAATTTCAGGATATTCTCGTATAGTAGAAAGAATTCCTGATACTATCTATATTGAATATACTCTCTTTTTAAAAGACTTCAGATTGTGATTTGATACAAATGCGTTGGTTACTTCTAGTCGGAACTGTCGTCTCTTAAAGCCTCTTTTTTAAAGTGAGATGTGTAAACTATACTGAATAAATAGAAGTTATATGTTACTTTGGAGAATAATTGAATACTAGATTGTTATCGTTAAGTTATTAGGCGCTGGTTTATTGATCGTGTTATAAATTCCTGGAATAATTACTTGACAGAGTTAAAGAACCTACATTAATGAAAGTACTTAAAATGGAAACGATAATTTATTTTATTACAAAAGTATAAATAAATCAAATGTCTATTTTATTCTAAAAACTGATACGTGTCACTTGTTGCGATCAATAATCTTAATTAGCTCACTGATTGAATATTTGCTTCACTAATGAGAAGTGTATTACTCTATATTAACATTCGATTTGTTTGATACATGACAGGAATTTGAGCAGAAGAATGTATCAATGCTTTTACGTTATAAGATGTATATAAAGTCATATTTCAAATACTTCATTTGATTTATGGTGACATTTCCTATCGTTTATTAAGATTTCATGCAAAATCAATTAGATAAATAATTATTATTTAACCATCCAAAAATGTTTTAGTTAAACAATATTAACAATTTGTGAATTCTTTTATATGTTCAACAACTTTGTTCACTTAAAACAATTTACAAATATTATAGAAAGTTTTCGAAAAGTTGTGAAGATTAGAAGATGAATAAAACCAGTCATTGAAACATTTAATAGCATTAACTGCAAACATTTTCGAAAATGCAAGAAAACTATTTGTTATAAGTTATCTTGTTGCTGCATATCTATTTGATTGTCTGAGATGTTTCACCAAATAGCTGGTTGTTTTCAGCGATAAAAATGGTAAAATATAGCGAGTAGTGTCTGTGACTAGACATTTAAAACAATAGTCGGAAGCTTACGAAATACCAGTATGTGTTTTTATGCTTTTGATACCCATAAGAGTAAAGACGGACAAGTGAAAAAAAAATAAGATGGAAGATAAAAAAGGAATTCGAAATACTTTTGAAATTCTCAAACTGAAAGAATATTAAAATAGGAATCTGATTTTAATAAAGAAAGGTTCTGTATTTAGAGAATAGACACATTTACAAGCTGCGTCATACTGTTGAGCTAGGGTTGCTCTGATTCTACTCAAATGAAAGCAACTTCTGCCAGGTCCAGTTGCACAACATCCAGAACAATAGGTAACATGACTACACACCATGTGATTTTCCACATATATTGAAAACCAAGTCTCCCCAAATTGCGATGGTGTGACACCATTGAGAGTCACACTGGTTACATATTTCAGGAAGGCCTTAGACTCAATTCTGATGTGAAGCTACTGGAGAATGTATTGGAGATAGAATTGTTGCTCTATGAGTGACAGCAAATTGAGTTCCTTTGCCATCAGAAATTCTCAGAAGTGGTTTTAGCGTGTTTCTACGACTGCTCTTGCCCCAATATCTGACTTTTTAATTCCCTCGATCGTAATCCAAGGGATTACTATGCGTGGGTCATGATTAAGAAATACACCAACCGCTCTCCCTGAAACAGAAGCTCATGGAGTGTGTTCGAAGATCTTTCCAGGGACACAATGAAAAACGCGTACGCCAGGTTCCGTCTTAGGGTAGACAATTTAGAGAAATTTTCCTACCGGTGGCCAGCATGCGTAATAAAGTCAATAGACAACATATTTTCATATAAAATAGCGTACACATAATTTACGTATTTATACACAAAAGATATAATGTATAAGTATATAGCACCTGTATTTTCGGTGCTACATATATATATGGCACGTGAAAAACATCATTCGAGCGTTGTCGTTGCCAGTGCCGCCGGACTGGCTCCCGTGCTGGTGGCACGTAAAAAGCACCCACTACACTCTCGGTGTGGTTGGCGTTAGAAAGGGCATCCAGCTGTAGAAACTTTGCTAGATCAGATTGGAAACTGGTGCAGCCTTCTGACTCGCCAATCCTCAGTCAAACCGTCCAACCCATACCAGAATCGAAAGCGGACGTTAGACGACAACGACGACGATGAGGATGATGATGACATATATATATGTGTAAATATATATATATATATATATATATATATATATGATGATGATGATGACGATGATGATTGTGGGTTTTTCTACCAGCATCTATCTCACTATCCCTAAGTAATTGATACCTTACATCGCTTCTTACGTGAATAACTCTTAGATGCAACGAAATAGAAATAGTCTGAGAAATGTGTGGATCTAATGAGAGTATATCCTGAAATGAAACCAACCCAAGGAGGCGAACCGGCAGAGGCGTTGCCGCACCGGGAGAAATGATTAATCGTATTTCTTCCAACTGAGTTCAAATGCTGCCGGGATCGACTTTGCCTTTCATCCTTTCGGGTTCCATAAAATAAGGACACTGAAGGTCGGTCTAATCAATCTACCCCTTCCCTCAAAACCAGTCGCCTTGTACCAAAATCTGAAACCAAGTCAACCTTGCATTTCTATCTGTGTGACATAAATGAAAAAAAAAAAGTCTTAGAATTTTTTTTTTTGATGTTTTAATAAAGTTCTTTTCTTTCTCTTTTGTTTTGATTTCTACAGCCCTACAAAGCCCTAACTGTTTTTCTCACCGTCTCCTATTCTCTTGGATTTATGTTCTTCCATCTTTAAGTGAAGATTCAATCTTTGAGCCTTATGTCTTCCTGAATGCTGTCTTTCACTATATTAGAATTGTATTACTATATCGTTATTGGAACTTAACTTTAAAGAAAGGAAATATTCACGTAATACAAAAATAATTTGTGCCCTGCAACGTCCATATTCATCTGTAATTCGCAGCAAATCAAAATGTTTTTTACATTTCGTTATTTCATGACGTTCGACTTTTTTTATATAAAAGTTTTAAAATTATTTCACAATTTATTTAGTTCAGTGTTACAAATATCTAAAATTATTTCAGTAATTTTTCATTTACCTGTCATATTTCACTATTTTGTAACTATCTGCGATTCTTACAGATATCTATACGCATTTTGCTATTGGTTTTATGTCTTTATTTCAATATTTTATTTTGTTTCCATGTTTTTGATAAATACTTCGGCAAAACATTACAGATGCGCGGTTATTTTGACGTAAGTTATTTTAATATATCCATATTTCTTTCACTCCTTATTAATCTCTAAAAGTTTATTTCTATAAAACTTTACGTTGTCATTTTTCTTGGAAGCATTTATCAAACCTCGTAAAGAATAGGGCTACGTGTGTTCTGTATGTGGAAAATCTCGGGATCGGCACGGGGATAAGCAGGGAGTCTGTCAAGTTAGAATGAAAATATAACAATCAGTATTAATTACATCTAAATTGAAATTTTAAACCCATGTAACAATTTCAAGACAATAAAATCTATATCTTTCAATATTGAGTCAAATATTTATAATTGATATGTAAATTCTGAGAGAAAATTATAAATATCCATCATATGATAATTTTGGGCACTTGTTGTGGCTGCATTTAACTAACAGGTTGAGTAAAAAGTAAGCAACGTTTTGAACCATGAAGAACTTCTACCAGATTTTTGCAGTTTTGCATTTTTCTTTTAAACATTCTTCTGTAATTGTCTGATAATACAGACATAGTCTTACCCAATTGCATCAATTATGGAATCTCTGCTCAACACTAAATAGCCACTGCATGGACGCTTATGATCAACATTGACACTTCATGAAGAAAGTTCTGGAGTCGCTTGAGAACAGCTCGCTTCTGGATGAAAATTTGTAGCCGAAATGTAAGCAAGCTGACAAAGAAGGAGCCACATGAAATTGAAGAATAAATGGGTTGTGCGATACTATCGTCTCATCAGTTGCGAGATGTGCAATAAATCCAGACAATGATATGCACGTATATCTATCGCTTAGTCATTAATTACTTATGAGAAATATATCTAATATCGATAGAAAGTTACGCGTTAGATTTAAAGCATGTTTTAGTTCCGGATACACCTTATCCAACAAGTTCTTTTACCATTTCACAATTGAAAATCTCAGATCGAGGACTTTCTCTGCTGGTTTCCAGAAGATCAAAGGATCTATCGTTATATATCAATTGTCATCGCAACATCTGAGACATGTAGAAATACAGCTCGCATATTACGATGGATTTGGTAGGATTCGGGAACACCTCGTACCTTTTTATTGAATGCATGTTCAAAATTTCTGTTATCAAGGCCGAACCCAAGCATTCTTGTACGATAGTTGCAGCTGAGCTACCTGAAGGAGAAGACAGACTATGACCCATAGCAACACATAGCAAATGTAGTAGACAATCTGAGTGGGGGCGCAATGGCCCAGTGGTTAGGGCAGCGGACACTCGGTCGTAACGATCACGGTTTCGATTCCCAGACCGGGCGTTGTGAGTGTTTATAGAGCCAAAACACTTAAAGGCTCCACGAGCCACCGGCAGGGAGTGATTGCGAACCCTGCTCTACTCTTTCACCACAATTTTCTCTCACTCTTAGGGGTAAACGTGTCTGTAGAGTGCTCAGCCATTTGCACGTTAATTTCACGAGCAGGCTGTTCCGTTGATCGGACCAACTGGAACACTTCTCGTTGCAACCGACGGAGTGCCACGAGACAAGCTGTAACTGTTGACTCTAAGAAAACATTTGGTCTTTGAAAAAATGCTCAAGTCTATTGTAAAAAATGCCCGAGGCTATAGTAGAAGGCAGTTGCCCAAGGTGCCACGTAGTGGGACTGAACCCGGAACCATATGGTTGGTAAGCAAGCTACTTACCACACCTCCACTCTTGCGCCTATATATCCACAAACCTTCCAAAATATGTTACATAAGGGACAATGCAATCCTTCATTAAAAAAATGGATTGGTCACAACAAGAACGACTTCCCTTATAGATTTCTTCGACCAGAGCTGATCTGAAGTTACACAAAGTTAACGGCTTATTTCTAAAAAAACTCTCAGCGAATAACCGATGGTCAGCAACATGCAAAAGCTAGATTTTATTGACACATTTAATTGTAATTTATTGCTTTATTATTATTATTATTATTATTATTATAATAATAATAATAATAATAATAATAATAATAATAATAATGATGATGATGATGATGATGATGATGATGATGATGGTGATGATGATCCTTTCTACTGGAGGCACAAGGCCTCAAATTTGTAGGGAGGGGACTAGTCGATTACATCGACCCCAGTGTTACACTGGTACTTGATTTATCGACCCCGAAAGGATGAAATGCAATGTCGACCTCGGCGGAATTTGAATTTAGAATGTGAAGACGGGAAAAATACCGCTAAGCATTTCGCCCAGCGTGTTAACGACTCTGCCAGCTCGCCGCCTTTCACAGTGATAACAATAATCCTTTCTACTATAGGCACAAGGCCTGAAATTTGGGGGGAGGGGCCAGTCGATTAGATCGCCCCTAGTATGCAACTGGTATTTCTCGACCGCGAAAGAACAAAAGGCAAAGTCAGCGTTGGTGGAATTTGAACTGAAGACGTAAGGACGGACAGAATATTGCACGACACTCTAACGATTCTTATTTCTTTACTGCCCACAAGGGGCTACACACAGAGGGGACAAACAAGGACAGAGAAACGGATTAAGTCGATTATATCGACCCCAGTGCGTAACTGGTACTTATATAATCGACCCTGAAAGGATGAAAGGCAAAGTCGACCTCGGCAGAATTTGAACTCAGAACGTAACGGCAGACGAAATACCGCTAAGCATTTCGCCCGGCTTACTAACGATTCTGGCAGCTCACCGCCTTTCACAACAATAATAATAATAATAATAATAATAATAATAATAATAATAATAATAATAATAATAATAATAATAATAATAATAACAACAACAATCAAGTTATTCATTATAAGAGAGCTGTTCTCTCTGATGCAAATTAACATTGTTAAGAAAAGAAAAACCCGGATTTTCGCTAATTTAATCCATTACTCTAAAAGCCTATAATTTTTCCACAGTTTAGTATGCAATTTTAGCAGCAGCAGATTGTTTAAAGAGACCAGCTATGTCTTGGTTAATTTTAAAAAGTGTTTACATTGATAGGGCAGAGATGCATATTTATTCAGTTAGTCGCACATACATAGGTATATGTATATATATGAAACGGGTATGAACAAATTACATATAAAAGCTATCTTAAAATGTTTGAACATGTTTTAGAATGCTTGAGATGTTTTACAATGCTTGAACATTGTTATTATAAGGACCGGATATTCCAGGATTGAAAGATTAAAAGAATGTGATTAGCAAACACATTCACAAATTGTTCATTAAAAGCAAACGTGGTTCAAATTACGGTCTTTCGTTTATAATCGACAATTATAGTCTGCACGTAGTAGTCATATGGCTATGTATATTAACCTACTAATATATTAGATATAATTGAGATTTTATAATGTTTCGATAATGGACTTGATAAAACATTGGTGGTTTTACTAATGTGTTTATTTCTAGAGGGCTTTTTGTACGTTTCGTTTACATAGATTTTGGACGTTTCCTTTTAAATGTTTCAGAACAGTTTTCAATAAGAATGGTTGAAGAAGAATATTGAAAGCTAAAGGGAAATATATATAAAGCTAAGTATATGAAAATATCAGTAAAGTTATCATATAAGGGAAAATAAATGGAGAATATTTACCTGCGGAACCACAAACATTTCCTTTTCGATGGAAATCTATTTAATGGCTCGATCACTATAATAGAATTGACAAACTTTCTCATATAAATAATTTCATTCTTATTATACTACAGAGAAAGTTATTACAAATGAACTGAGATTGAGATGAAACATTCGTGTTGTGGTAGCAAAGTAGCTTTTAGAATCTTTGAATTGCCGTTTGATGAAATCAAAATTATTCATATTGAAGATAGATATGCGAAGTGAGGTATATATTTATCAATTGATCGATTTCTGATGTTATCAACTAGTGCCATGTGGAAGAAATTATATTAATCCGCTTCTTAAAAATAAGACATTGTAGTTGATAAACAATCAAAATTAATGTAGATATTAGCTAATATGAATCTGGTATGTATGTTAAGATTAAGTTGTTTACTATGCAACTGCAGTAACTTTCGTAGTCACCCTAGAAACCTATTTCTTCATTGTATCTTCGATTTCAAAACTAATATTTTACGCTATGTTAGAGTGTATATACAGTCGAGATTATAAAGATTACATGACAATCATATGCCTCTACGTTTTGAATAAGGGGACAAATAAACATTTCTGTTTAGTTTTAAGTAAACTGGCATCAAAATAGTATGAACTTATGAATTTTTTAATGAATTTAAGATAATTACTTTTAAATTTATCTAACTATCAACCCAAGTTACTTAAATGACAGGTTATAGTTTTTAACGTTTTGCTCAGTTTCAGCTTTGCTTCATCCGGGATCCGTTGTAAGATATATAGTTTAATTCTCTCACGGCGAATATTAAGAACTTAAAATGTCATCTGAAACCATTGCTTTATGAGGAAATATTTAGTGATTTCAATTTTTTATTGTTGAGAAACAGCGATATGTAAATGACATTCAATGTAATCGTATAACGTGACATTGCAAGTCCTCTATTATCAAAATTGAAATAAATTTAATTTAAAAAATAACGTAACAGTCCGATAAAATGATGAGATATTTTAATTCTAGGGAAGCATTATTCTTTTCAAACAAGAAAATAAAAATACTAAAATATTTGCAATTTATTTTGATGGTTATATTTGAAAAGCGTCCTATTTATAGCCAGTGTCATAAGAGCGCCACTCTGAGAACAGATATGTCTTGTAATGACTTGAGAAAAGAAAAGAAATAATTGATTATCTCATAATTATAGACTTTCAAGATGGTGGCAACTGCTGTTACTACAATATCCGTTTTGTGAAGCATACGTGGCATTTGACTAAAATAAAATTAATTCTATGCACAATTTGATAAGATTCAGTCAAATAAAATCTGAGCAATCTCAGATGCTTTTTCTGCTATTTTGGTTCTTGAGTTCGTGGGAGTAAACATGGTCGATTCGATCGTTCGGGATTGTTTCAAATATTCCTTTCTATTGTAGGCAAATTGTCAGAAATTTTAAGGGAGGTGGATAGTCGATTACATCGGCTGCAATCCCCAACTGGTACTTATTTATCGACTGCGGCGGAATTTTGAACTCAAATTCGAAAACAGTTATCGGCCAGATGGTCAGACGCAATTCCGCGCCTTAACGAGAATATTGAACCACTATCTGGTGGCGCCTACGGCGAAAATGCCGCCGGGAATTGCCCCTCCTCAGCACCCATCTAACCCCTTATATACACGAACTTACACACAAATAGAGAGAGACAGAGAGACATACAGACAGACAGACAGACACATAGATAGATAGATAGATAGATAGATAGATAGATAGATAGATAGATAGATAGATAGATAGATAGATAGTTCACTTTTGTAATTCCGCAATCCACCAGAAGCTCTCCATCGCTTAAATCCCCTGTTAAGGTTATCTCTACAGATATTTTATAGAAACCATGGCCGGCACTGACTTTTGTTACGATGTTTCGTATCCGAGACGTAAGATGTAAAAAAAACAGACAATGAGACCGAAGATGTAAACTGAGTAATGGGTGTATATGCCATATTTCGGAATTTTTGTCCTTTCAATGTGTTCGTGGAGGATTAATCGGTTAAATGGGTGCTGATGAAGGGGCAAAACTCCCGAAATGTGGCATATACGCCCATGAACATTTTTCATCTTCGATCTCATTGCTTGTTTACATCTGGCGTCTCGGATACTAAACATCGTGACGGAAATCAGTGCTGTCTATAACTTCTATAGAATATCTGTAGAGATAAACTTAACAAGTAATGTAAAATCGCACTGCTAACACAGAAGAACCTGGTATTGACTTTTAAAAACGTTTTATATACTTTATACTATAATATGGTCGAATAACAAAATACTGCATCCCTACAAGTCATTAACCTTCACTTAAAATATCTTTCTCTCCTCTCCTTTCTACAGAAACATCTTCTTTGATGTTTTCTATTCCTATAACTCTTCATACCTCTTACACTCTTCCTGCACCTCTCAAGTTTTTATTCCAGCTTGTTCCATCCCATACTCACACTCCACACCCTCTTACATACATCCCAAACTTTCAAGAACTCTTTCCCACCACTAACGAACCCTAACCATCTTTGTACGTAACGGGTCATGCAAACACTGCCTCCTTATAACTGCTCAGCACAAAACCTTTACTACACTACTTCACCCTTTCGGAAGCTATGGAATTTCAAGCAATCCATCCGCTCGTAGCTCTGTCACGTGTTTTATGCCAGATATTGTACTTCACTTCTGACACTATAGAAGTAGCTAGACGGGTGCCTGAAATCGATATCTTTAGGCGTTTTTCTTTCATATCACCATCTCAACAAACTACCAGTGTCCCAAGCCTCCAAAACATTTACTCGCAGTTGTTCTACATTGATTCAAACAAAAGACAAGTCCTCCTCTCCGCAAAATTCGGTAAAGTTACTCACCAGCGCAATTTCTGCAAGACCAGTATCCGGTTTGCAAATAATGGCCTCCCGCATCACACTGCCCTCAGGCTTTCTCACCTGCCAAACAGCAGCCGATCCTTTTGTTCCTTATCCACGTGATTTACATCAAATCATCTTTTCTTCCTCTTCTGAATAATAATGGCCCCGTAAGAAGTATTCTTATAGAGAAAGCGTTCATCTTTGTAGCCCACTTTGCATCCAGCTCCACACAAGACACGCTTGGCCAAATCTCTACAAATATTCTTTTCTACTCTAGGCACAAGGCCCGAAACTTTGGAGGAGGGGAATGTCGATTACATCGACCCAGTACGCAACTGGTACTTAATTTATCAACCCTGAAAGGATGAAAGGCAAAGTCGACCTCGCTGGAAGTTGAACTCAGAACGTAGAGACAGACGAAATACCGCTAAGTATTTTACCTGGCGTGCTAACGTTTCTACTAGCTCACCGCCCTCAAATCTCTACAAAAGGAATATCCAAAGGAGAAAGTCTTTAAGTAATTTTGTTTATCTTGGTATTTAATACGTCATCATTTCTGTTATGCAAATCCATAACATTTCTGTTATGGCTACATGCAGCTACTAGAGATATCAATTTAACCCATAATTTCTTTGTGGCGGACCTGAAGATCTATGTTTACTATGCCAAAAGACAGCTGGTTATGACATTTTTCAGTTGCCATAGAAATGGTCACACGAAATGTTCATGTTTGACAGTTGAACGTAGTCAGTCAGTTTCCATAAGCCCAAAGTCTGTACATCACCGGTCTCACTATCTCTCTTGTGCCATAGAAAAAAAGAATGCATTAATAAAAATATATCGTATGATAGCACTATGAATAAAGGTAGAATTACCCGAGAATATTACATAAGACTTAGCAAAATATGACAGTCGGTTCTCTCTTCCTACCAGACTTTAACCAGCAACACATTCACAGTACCAGTGCCGATACCAACATTTGATACCTTGATACTTGATTGACAGGCAGAGGAAATCCACTTCACAGACATTAAAACTCGCTGGATCTCGATATTAACTGGATACTTCCAACGAAACAATGACATTGACAGACTCTAACTAAGAAGAGATGAAAGAGGAAGAGGCTTCACAGCAGTGCAGACAGCTTCCGAACAACATGTAGTCTCTTTCGTACAAAACTTGCTAAACAACAGCTACAAAAGTCATATAAACGAAGCGCTGAAAAGCGAAAATAACAATGTTCCACGTGTCGTAAGTATTCTGTTTCTGAGCACCTCCCACACAGCCAAACTATTCTACGTCGAAAAGGACTTGTCCTAGATATGAAACGAAAACAAATCATCATACATGGATATATTCACCGAAGACTTGAAGATGGTAAAGCCTTCCATAGGCTGTGACTGCTACATCAAATCACACTCCAAAAGCTATACATTTGCAGTCAAAGAGCAAGAAACTACTACAAAATATTTTATAAACAAAAGAGCTCCAAGATACAGCCAAAGATGTCGATTATGTCATATTTTTGTGGAAGACATCACACACGGGATCAGCAGCTGTCGAAAAATGTCATCGAGTTACTGCCTCCTAATGCGACAAAATATTATATAATGCCATCCGAAAAAAAGGGATTGCTCTGGGATAAATATAGAGAATCTCTGGTATTGAATAAATGCATAACCTTCAACACAAAGAATATGGATGGAGCATTCGTATCAACATTCTATCAAGTGGAAATGACAAGCCGGATATCGTTATTTGGGGGAGACAAGAAAATGCTTGTACCGCCATAGAGGTAAATTGTCCTGCTGATGTGAATATCACTTCGAAAAGCAAAGAGAAACTAAATAATTCCGACACCTTCAGCTTTCATACCCAGATTATAAATTCACATTAATATCTATGCACATTGGTACACTTGATTTGATTTTGTGACTAAATATCTAAGTGACATTCAGAAAACTTAGAAGAAAGAAAGCAACCAGCGAACGCACTCATTACATATACAATATAGAAGTGAAAAAAGGCGGTGAGCTGGCAGAAACGTTAGCACACCGGGCGAAATGCTTAGTGGGATTTCGTCTGTCTCTACGTTCTGAGTTCAAATTCCACCCAGGTCGACTATGCCTTTCATCCTTTCTGGGTCGATAAATTAAGTACCAGTTGCGTACTCGAGTCAATCTAATTGACTGGCCCACTCCCCCAAAATTTCGGACCTTGTGCCTTCAGTAGAAAAGAATATAGAAGTGGAAAAGTAAGAATATCCAAGAGTTTCTTGAGTTCAGCACGTGACTTTCTTTCCCTTATCTTTTATCGTTAACTTGTTTCAGTCATTAGACTGCGGCCATGCTAGAGATAGTGGCCAAATCTTTGGATGGGAGATACGTTGAATGCACTCGAAAAAACTATTTCACACTGAGTTTACGAACGGGTCTTTTACGAAATATCTACAGTATTTATGAAGTCATTTTCACTTTAGAATACTTTTTAAATATGCACCCTACCACAATTTTTTGTAATTGTATCAATTGAAAATAATTTTAAAATATATGAAAACATTGTCTGTTTAAAGAAAGGTAAAATATACATACTTACTGTACAAACAGCTTATATTTTTTAAAGTATTTGTAAATGATTAAAATATTGCGTTTAACAAAAACGAAAGTATAAATAGTAAAAAAAAATAAAACGATCTTTTCTTCGTTATCAAGTTTCTGTCTAGAAGCAAGAGTTTCTTCCTTTTCGGGATGAAGATTATTTTCGGAACATTTTCCCATTATGCACCGTTTTGGGCATTTACACCTTGAAAATCTCTAATATCTCGAAAGCGACTTTCGCGATTTATAAGTATATTTGTATATATATATATATATATATATATATATATGTATGTACATATATGTATGCATGTATATATCTTTCAGGTTGCAGGGAGCAACTAATTCCTTCCGGTCTCTTCAGTCTCGTGTCTGGTCCCAGCATGGCATAGCAAGGCAACCAAAAGCTGCTGTGTACCGTGCATGTGTACTGACATCGTTCCTCTACTCATGTGAGACATGTACAACGTCAGGTAAGGGTCCTTGAACGCTTTCATCAGAGATGTCTCAGATACATTCTCAATATTGGATGGACCTCAAAAATTCCAGACACACAGATCCTGAGGACAGCTGATATCTTGAGTATTGATGCAACGGTGCACAACCAACGGTTACGTTGGACTGGACACCTTTTTAGAATGAAGGATAGCAGGATTCCTAAGCAGATGCTCTATGGAGAACTTGTGAATGGAAGGAGACGCCTGCAGAAACCAAGGCTGCGTTTTAAGGACTGTGTCAAGTCTTCATTAAAGGCCTGTGATATGCAAGACACTGACTGGGATAACAATGCCTGTCATCGCCACAGATGGAGGAAGCAGGTTAAGGAGGGGATCGACACTTTAGAGAGAGCACGTATCCAGCATGAAGGACTTAAGCTAGCTGCGCGAAAGCGCACGGCTCGTATAGTGAATGGGGAAAGCTTGGTCTGCAATGTTTGCAGTCGTGTATGCTTGTCAAGAGCAGGGCTCATTAGCCACCGACGGAGCCGAAAATGCAAAATATAAGTTAGTCCTAGAGCGCACAATGTTCCCGAAGGTCGGCGATGCTCTTCTTCTGTCACGAGTGGACGGCCATCATCCTGTATAAGATAAAAACAATAAAGCTCCTCCCAGAGTCACATAGCTACATAGGGCTGGATTCCACGTTTCACTGTCACATATAGTCTGCTCCTGGAAGGGATGCCGGTGCGTCGCACGATTACTTATTTTGGCCAGCTGAATGAACTGGAGTAATGAGAAATCAAGTGTTTTGATCCAGAACACAACGCCTTGTTCTGTCCAGGAATCGAAACCACAATCTTACGATTATGAGTTCAACATCTCTAACCAGTTAGCCACGCGCCTATACACACATACACACACACACACGTATACGGACGCGCATATATACACACCTATACACAAACTTCCTTGGTTCTTCTAATTGCAAGTGTCTTTTTATTTTGTTCTGGACTTTTTAAACTTCTTTGTTTTGCTTGTTTTTTTCTTATTCTCTTTCGTTCTCCCTCTTTTTAATATCTATTGATATCTCTTACTTACTTCCCCTTGTCTGTCATTTTAATTTCTTTATGAATTGTTCCTGTCATGTATGTATGGAAATTACTTCATCTCTTTGATAAAGTAAGCAATATCATTCTTCGGTTTTATGTGATGTGATTTTAGGATCAGAGATACGCAGGAAATTATTTTAGGAATTCGATTGTTTGCTTAAGAATACATTAGCCGAAATAGATTTGCGCTACAATGGACTGTTTTTGGTGAATTCCTCATATACGTAAACAGAAATGCCGTTTCCCAATTTGCATATATATAAATATATATATATATATATATATATATATATATATATCTTCTCAAAGCTCGTTTTTCCAACGTTCAACACTTTACATCGTCTTGGTTTAACAGCCCTCACCGTTTGTTTTTACTGTTTTGTTCTCACTGGCCTGTTTTTGCAACCACTTTAACCCTCCGCAGAAGGGAATGGCTGTTTGAACGAAGTCGCGTCTTGTCCTAACCTTCGAAACGCAGAGTAGATAAAACAGGGGACAACTGATGAAGGAGAATGTTTTTTATGTTTTTTGTCTCGTTTCTCTGTTTGTTTGTTTCTTTTTCGATGTTCGAAAATAAGTTCGTTTTCTATGTTTTTGTTTTTTATGTTCTCGTTTCTTATTCTGTCTATGTTTTTTTGATATCCTGTACCCATATATATGTAGATATGTACATATATGTATGTATATATGCATATATTTATATATATTATATATATATATATATATATATATATATATATATATATATATATACATTAAAGGAGAGAGAAAAAGAGTGAGAGAGAGAGAGAGATACATATTATTCATTTAATGTACACAATATACAGTTACGAGCTACTAATAGTTTCATGCATTAGAGATATAAACTAGGCAATTTTTTGTATAGGCCATATGCTCAGAACCTATCGATTGCCTGGATACACACGGCGTGTTATTAAAACATTCCTAATTTACATCTCCAATGGATAAATCTATTAGTAGCCTCAAATATATACTGTGTACATTAAATAACATTTATCTCTCACTGGATGGAGTACTTACTTTCTCCAGCTTACGTTACATACATACGTACATACATACATACATACATACACACACGTATTTATATATATATCTATATATATATATATATATATATATATATACATATATTCATGTACATAGCACTATGAATAAAGATAGAATTACCCGAGAATATTACATAAGACTTAGCAAAATATGACAGTCGGTTCTCTCTTCCTACGAGACTTTAACCAGCAACACATTCGCTTCTGATTGGCTAAAATAACCAAATTTTGCAAATTTTGCAAATTTTAAAGGCTAATAACTTTTTAATCATGGATTTACAGGAAAAGTGAATTTCATTTTCATAATTAGTATGCAAAACGTAATCCATATACAAAATTTGAAAACGTTTGGAGCAAAATTGTATACAGTGACGAAAACCACATAGATCCTAGCTACATGCACATCATGCAGGTCCCTCAGGTACTTTGGAAGGATATTGAAGAGTTGTGGATCCTTAGAACCCAAGCTGCTGCAGCATCTAGTCCTGCATTTTGATGGTGTTTCTGCGAATTTTGGAATTATGCAGTCTCGCCCCGTTCTGCTGTTTGTGTAACTTTCAACGTCAAAGTTTGGTACAAGGCCTTCTAGAATTTTCTCGGTACGTATCACTGAAGATATGTATCTTTCCCGCCTTCGTTCTATGGAGAAGAGTTTTAACTCTTTCGGTCTTTCCATATATACATACACACACACACATGCACACACACACCCTCACACACACACACACACACACACACACGGATTATAACACTACATATAACGGATTATAACACGACATATAAACAAACTTTAATATATTCGAACACACACAAACACACACACAATTACAAAAGAGCTACTAATAGTTTCATACTTTAAGGTACGTTAATTTGACAGATTTACTTAACATGTCATGTATCTCCAAGCAATCTTTCCGGCTCATTTAAAAACGTTAGTTGTATTAAAAAAAAAGAAAAAAAGGTCATTGGTCTAGATGAAAACGTGAGAAAGAATATAAATGAAGAAAAAAATGCGAAGGAGTTTGATACGGAAGTGGATCGGAAAAGTAGAAATGTAAGTAAAACAAGATCCTATTTATAATGGAACTGTGAACTATATATATAGTGGAAAGAACGATAATTATTAATTACATATAGTAAATGTCTATAGTAATACTCAGGAATGCAGTGCAGTTATGTCGTTGACATTCCTGCACGTGAATAATTGATGAAGATGCCAGAAAAATTAATTACTAATTTGCAGTGCCATCGATACTGGCATCTGTGCATCAAGGCGTTGAAAGTAGTTCCTTCGCTAAAGTTAGAATCAAATGCTTATATTATATGGTTACAGAAATGATTACGGCTGCCATTCACGCAAAAGATTTTCGTAGAAGTAATACATTTGTCTGTTTGATAAATACACGAAACTAAAACTCATTCAGCAGTAATATAATGTTTTTTTCTGTATTATTCCATAAGTCAAGTAATTTCGTTCACCATAGAAAATATCGTTTTTCTATCTGTGTTTTGTTTTAAGTTTTTATTATACACTGATTTACGAAGCTTTTCAAATTGATGGAAATTTCTTGTCTGTATCAGCGCTTATTTTCTTTGGTTACAAGTAAAAACGACCGACCACATCCAAAGACCTAAATATATCTTCATACATCACTACATACATGAGAATATGTGTGTGTATGTGTCTGTATTGGCAGGCGTATGTATGGGCGTGGGTACACACACACACACACATACACACACAAATACACAAACATAAATATTTACGTGCTTATATGCGTGCGTGTGGCGTGTGAGCGTACAAATGTATCTCTTAATACACAAATAAATAAATTTGTATATGTTTATATATATATATATATATATATATATATATATATATATATATATATATATATATATATATATATATATATATATATATATGCATCAATATATAAAAATATATACACACATATATATACTCTGATATATTTATATATAAATACTTACATAAACATTAATAAGCTGTGTCTGTGTACAAGTATTCATATATGTATATACTACCTGCACACTTGCGAAATTATTATATGCGTGTCTGCATGTGTGCGTGTCTGTGAATGTGAGGGCAATTGTGTGTGTGTGTGTGTGTGTTTGTATGTGTGTGTTTGTATGTACCTGCATATACATATTATATTATGTGCCATCGTGCAGTCGTTTTTGTTTCTCAACAACTTGGCTATGATGATATCATTCTATTTCTGTTCTTTAGCGTCGATATGATCATCAACCTGCCCTTTATTTTTGCGCTGGTGGATTCATGTATTTTTAATACGATTTGGCTACCTGACTGCTATCGGGGACAAATAGTTGTTGCCCTATACTTATTTCAAGAAGCACTTATCTATTTTCACTTTAATTTCCTATTTTCTGTCTTCTAATCACAGTTTATTTTTTCTGAATGATTGCGTTACCTGATTCTGGCATTGAGGTCAACAGTTTCTTCTAGATTCACCGATGGTTGTGCAGATGCATAGTTAGAGATAAAAATCTCTGAACTTGTTCCAGAGTTCATCCCTATAGAACAGTTATCATCATCAGGGGTTCATATGGCCCTTGCTGCTGCACGTTAGATTTTCTGTTAAAAATTCATGGAAAATAAACTGATTATATATCTGCAATACAAAAATATTTAAAAATATGTTATACAGTTCCTAATGTTATTTAATTATAAATATGTAAAATCAGGTTTTAGACATCGATTGGCTTTTTTTATTCTCTCCCTTTCTTGAATAAAATAGTAATCAAATTGTCCATAGGTGAAAAATGGTTGAGAAACACTGCTATAGAACATCGTTATACAATTAGCTGAGAAATCTATTGGTTTGGCAACAGGAGAAGAAATATTGCTTTGATGACACTAACGAAGAAATCTTAGATTTCGCCAAATGCAAAGCAGGAAGTCCATGTTTCCTCTGAACATGATCCAACATTCATTGGGAATAAATCACAATTTCAGGATCTCACACAGAAATGTCAAGCACGAAACAGAGACTTTCAGATGAAATGGCGATGACAAATGCCGAGAGAACTTGAAAATAGCTATCTGCAAAATTTTTAAGCACGAACCATCGTTGTGTACGCCAACCTCCTGTCATTAGGAGTACACCCAAGACGTATGGAAGAGCTGACAGAAGATTTAAACGCCTACTGACCAGGAAGATCATCATCGCAAAAAACCTTTCTACAAAACCTAACACAACATTGTCCACGAAATTCGTTATCACTCCCACGTAGTCTCGAAAATCGACCAAAGCTATCAATAGAGTGCACCCAAAGAAAGCATTCGGCCCAGGGAGAATTCCTCAGGAACTTACCCATAAAAGAGCCTTACAGTTAAAGTAGAATACTTTTTTATATTTATAGGCGCGGGAGTGGCTGTGTGGTAAGTATCTTGATAAAAAAAAACACATGGTACCGGGTTCAGTCCCACTGCGTGGCACTTTGGGCAAGTGTCTTCTACTATAGCCTCGGGCCAACCAAAGCCTTGTGAGTGGATTTAGCAGATGGAAACTGAAAGAGGCTCGTCGTATATATGTATATGTATATATATATATACATATATATATATATATATATATATATATATATATATATATATATATATATATATATATATATATATATATATATATATATATATATATATATATATATATATATATATATATATATATATATATATATATATATATATATAGGGGAGAATATACGAAAAAACAACAACAGACGAGGACATGTGGTGTAAATAACAAAAGGATGTATTAGTATGACGCTCGGGAATACGCAAAGTCTTTGACGTTTCGAGCTACGCTCTCCAACAGAAAGAATACGGAGACAAGGAGAAAAACACGGAGAAAAAAAATTGAATAGTGTCCAGTCAACGGTCAATCATAATAATGGCTGATCATAACAATGGCTGACCGGAAGTTAGAAATTCTTTTTTCATGAGAGCTAAGAACAGGGGGAGATAACAAACGGTGATCGAAGAACGAGGGGCTGTATGTGGGAGATAGAATGCTGGTGATCTTGACGGATGTAGTGTGAAAATGGGGAAGGGAGAAAGTAGTTGGTCAGTTGTAGTGTGTGATGCGAGGGTATTGGTGTGGTGTGATGTGAGGGTGTTGGGAGGTGGGGAATGCATGGGTGGAGTGTGGGTTAGGCTGAGGGTGGGGTAGAGGTAGGGGTCTGTGGGTAGGGTGGGGTAGAGGTAGGGGTCTGTGGGTAGGGTGGGGTATGTGAGTAGGGGGTGGGTGGTGGGTGTAAGGAATTGGATGGGGTGGAGTGGGAAGGTAGAGTAGGAGTGTGTTGGGGTGTGGTGGGATGAGCTTATGAGGGGGTGTTGACGATGGTGTGTGTGTGTGTGTGTGTGTTTGTGTGTCTATGTCTGTCCCCCTAATATCGCTTGACAACCGATGCTGATGTGTTTACGTCCACGTAAATTAGCGGTTCGGCAAAAAGAGACGCTAACGTTTCTGCCAGCTCGCCGCCTTCCACTCGCGATAAAATATTGAAAGAAATACGTATTCATTAGTTAGTGCTGGTATAGTACCCTCGTTTGCACAAAGATTTCTTTCAGAGAATTTTTGGAAAAATGTTGAATAGTCCTCAAACTATATTTTCAGCATAACTGTAATTAAGAAACAATGTCAAGATGCGTTAAATATTTCTCTCCCTAATGTTTTTCATGTGAAATTTCGATGAGATATTCTACGCCATCAGAAAGGTAATTGCAGAAAATTTCATTAGAAATACTCATATTTCTAAACTTATGTGGAAATGAAATTTGTGAGTGGAGAGTTACACAGTTGAAGTTATTCGCAATTGGCGTAAGTTAATTTAAGTTTTCTTATTTAGTTTTCTATTACTTCAACAAAAGCCTACGCATATGAAGGATATTATGATCAATGTAACTTGGCTCACACTAGATTAAACTTATTATTTGTAGAAAAAAATAGCATTGCAATTACCTGGGCAACCTTTATATTTGCAACACAATAAAGAGAGGTTAAAAAATACAACCCCGCAGCAAATTGAAATATTGCATTGTATATGATTTGTGATTGAAGCACGTATCTCAAATATCCAATAATAAAAGATAATTCAAAACCGCATTCTGATGAAAATATATTAAAACGGGAATTTAGGAAAAATTTCTAGTCTAGACTTTTATAATTGTTCTTTAAATAAAAGTTACATAATTCCAGTTAATTAATAACCTGTTTTCTCCGTTATAGTACAGATGCACACACATTGAAAAGTTTGATATAACTCAAGTACACATTCTGTTAGTCAACTTTAACTAAATTTACTACACTTTCTAATCTTGGCACCGGGGAGTAATCGATTACAAGGGACTAATCGATTTAGAGGGATTAATCGATTACATTGGAGGAAAGAATTAACCGATTACATCGATTGATTAGTACTTTTTAGTACCTACTTTTTAGTACCTATTTTACTGATCCTTGAAGGAGGAGAATTGATCCCGGCGTCATTTTGACCCAGAATGTAACGAGCCAAAAGAAATGCTGCTAAGAGCCTTTTCTGATACGCGAACGTTCTTGTAAGCACTTTGGTCCGATGCGTTAAGAAGTATGCCAGTTCAGTGCCTTAATTACGCAACTCATATTAATAATATTCGGTATGAAATTTTAAACTTATTTACAGCTGCATGTGACTACAAATTCAATATATCTTTATATAAATCTACAAATAAATAGCTTAATTAATGTTTTTGCATTATACACTTAGTAACTTTTCGCTTTATAAGATTATTCGTAACACCTATCAATACTTCACATCTCATCACGATCACTTGGTAAGGTGTAAACTGCCCAGTAAATACGTTATATACTAACTTAATGCGTGTGCATATAGCATACCTGAAATTATTCGCTAATCTTACTCTAAAAGAGATTTATTACAAATCTCATCTGAGGCGTCTAAATAATTAATTTTAATTACATTCGTACCACTTCGGCCAGTTTCAAGTACCTACGCTAAATATTATATTATATATTCTCACAAAAGCTATAATTTTAAAAGAAAATGTCATCTATGTAATTTCAACACCCACGAAGTTATTTGTTTAAGCATAACTTTATATATGTGTGGGTGTTTACGTGTGAATGTGTAGGTGTATTATGTTATAAGGAATAAGACACATTAACAGATACCATATATCTGTGTGTGCGTGTGTGTGTGTGTGTGTTTGTGTGTGTGTTTGTGTGTGTGTGTATGCGTGTGCATGCGTGTGTGTGGGCGTGCGTATGTGTGTGCGTGCATATATTTATATACCACAAAATAATTTACAGGAATAACTTACATTTACTACTGAGTTGTTTCAAAATGCCCAATCGTTATCAGAGCGCATACTCTATGTCACTAAGAAACGAAAGCCTTTCGATGATGTCACGTGGTCGCAGTACTTGACAATACATTCGCAATTCGATCTTTAGTGGACCGGCATGTGTTATCTGATTCCAACAAAATGCGTAAGGTTTTTCAGCGACAGTTTGCTCGACTTTTCGGAACAAGTAGTGGGACACATCGTATGATGGACTTCAATACTTAACCTGACTGTCTACGAACACACTTGACAAAAGAAACGTGGTGTTACGAACGCTAATAATACCAAGAAACACAGGAAGCGATGACTGGGTACACAGGTGCCCATTGTCTGGTTGATATGAGTATTCCTACGAGCTTTACTGGTCAGACTGGGCGCCTGGCACCTCACAATCCTCTACCAGTCGGGCAATGGGATCGGTTGATGTTTCGCTTTAGAAATTTATAGAGAATTTGTGGTTTCTTTAATTTTCAGCCATTCAATCATAATTTGATTATTTAGATTATGTAGTTCTGTTGGGTCAATATTTGTGTGACTTTCTTCATCTATTTGATTTTCGTCTGCCTTAGTGTTTATGGTTGGTTCAGAGAGTATTTCACTTTGCCTATCAATTACATTAACTCTTTCAATCATTACTGTATTTTCATCAGCCTTGGCCTGGTCTATAATTATTTCCTCTGTGGTATCTTCTTTAGCTGCAGCTTCGTTCTTTTTATCCCTTACTGTTTGTTTAATTTGGTCAATCTCTACTTCAGTCAGTAATTCTTTATCTTTCATGATGTTTCTTCTGACGTTGGCAAGTTTGTTACTGTCTATGTAGAATCTTACTTCAGGGTGTTTCTGTCTCCAGTTTAAGTAGGTTTGCACAATATTAGATTTATCTGTGGGGAAATACATGCCATGGTAGAAGGCCGTAAGAACTTCTTTATTATCTTCCCTAGACCATCTTTCATTCTTTTTCTTTTGGTTATTTGATGACGACCATGGATGGCCATCTGTTGGAATATTCCGATTGTGGGGTACTTCCAGCTCCTGTGTGTCGGGAAGAATTGAACCAGTAGCTGATTTGTCGCCTCGAATCTGGTTCAACATTCGTGCACGTGGTCTTTTGTAATCCGGTCGATGACCATTTCGGTTTGCATTTTGTTTTGTTAACAGTGAGGCATGACGAGCTTCGACGTTGACATTAGGGGACGGATCTGTCTGCTTAGGGTTAATTGTTTGAGACAACACCGTCTCTGTGTTCTCTGCATGTAAACATTGCTCGTGACGTAGCTTCTTAAGGCTAACAGATCTATATCGAGTGTGTGGCCCTTTGTAATCCGGTCGACGACTAACCTGGTTTGCATTTTGCTTTGTTATCACTGAGGCATGACGAGCTTCGACATTGACATTAGGGGATGTATTTGCCTGTTTAGCGTAAATTGTTTTGAGACAACACCGTCACCGAGTTCTCTGAATGAAAACATTGTTCGTAACGTAGCTTCTTAAGGCTAGCAGATCTGTATTCATCTGTATTTTTTTTTTGATAGATTTCTCTCCGAACATAGTTTTTTTTTTGTGGTGTTTTAAAACTTATGAATGGTTCAATCTGTCTGTGTTAGTTCGAAAAATGAGAATAAAAAAAATAATAAAAGTTTTGCTTTTGTTTTTGCTTCGTTTGTGACACATGTTTTCATATACGTAAATGTGTGTCCTGTAAATTTTACGTAGTTGTGTAAACATTGAGATATATGTGTAGTCCGATGGGTATCAAAATTTATATATATGATTGTGTAGACATTCGAGTGTATGCGTAATTACTCAATTTATGTTCTTACTATTTTGTTCCATTTCTATTTTATAATTTGTAAACTTTCCGGAGTTTGTAACAATCTTCCTTCTTCTTCTTCTTCTTCTTCTTCTTCTTCTTATTATTATTATTATTATTATTATTATTATTAGTATTATTATTATTATTATTATTATTATTATTATTATTATTATTATTATTATTATTTCAGACAATTCTAGCGATGCTTCGTTTCATGCATGAGGAAGAGTGTCACTTGGCCATCAATTTGCTTATATCTGGTCACAAGGAAAATAAACAAAAGAATGGTTGGTGTTAGCCTTGAGAGGTTTTTTTTTGTCTCTTCCTTTAAAAGTCAGCTTTTATAGTTGAACCCTAGAATCAGCAACATCTCCAAGGAGTTTTTTTTTCTTACCAAAAGTACCTAACATTGAGGATGGACAGATATGTAGCCCCTGTTTCTAGCAATTCAAGAGACTCCTTAGTGGCTATCGGAAGATTACCTAATAACAATTTAACCAAGAAGGTGTTAGTAAGAGTGCAAGGAAATATTTAATCGTGTTTTTCTCCCTATGGACCAATATAAAACTAGAAAGCAACAAGTTTTCCTTCCCTGCAGAAGTGTAAAGTAGCATAGAATAGTATGATCACTCCTGGTAATTCAATGTGCTCATGAATTATATAGCATTGCTATAGCCGACAACGCCTGTCAACCACAATCACGCAATATATTCTAGTCTATTAATATATGTGGGTATAAACTTAACATTGAGAATTACATGTGTAAATTACAATCCTGATTGTCGGTTTCCCTATATTTTGCTAATCCTCTAGCGATATATCTTTCTACTAGTTTAACCTATTTAAATGTTAAATAAAAGTGAGGACAGAATTATAAGGGGGAATCGTTGACTGTGCAAAAATAAACTTATTTTCTTGTGAAGCTAACATCTTGTTCATTCAAGTATTGATTTATAACAGACACAAGCCAACATCGTTTTAGAGATAGAACAATTAATTTATCGATCTGTGCTTGTCGGGTGCTCGTTTCATTTTATCTGCTTCCAAAGAAAGTAAACGCAAATTTGTCCTCGGTGAGATGTAGAGTTCGAACATCTACCAGCATAATACCATTCACCTGCCAGAGATACTTTACGGGAATATTAATTCGACCACAATGTTTCAGTGTTAAAGTGTTGACCTCAGTAGGATGAAAAGCAAATTTAGTACATTTGTGATTTGTACTCGGAAAGTAAAGGGATCTAACAATTCCGCTCATACGTCAGTGAACGTAAATAACTGCCACAGGCTAAATGCCAGAAGATATTTCATTTGTTACTCTAGCCATCTATCTATTTTCTATCCATTAAAACATTGCCACAGATTAGATGTGACTACATCACACAGGAACATGTTGAAAGGATAGTTTGTATATATAAATATATATATATATATGTATAAATATATATATATATATTTTTTTTTAATATAGTTTCAGCTTAGATCTGAGGCCATGCTGATGCACCACCGTGTTGCTGATACACTGTTATTACAGGGAGCCTCTTACAATATGTGGCACTTTGTGAAGAATGGAGTTTGATTTAGCAACCCTCATTTGCACCTCCTGCCGCGAGATAGGTTCATCTGGGACTCTCGATAGGAAGAGGTCCAGCTTTGATTTAAAAACTCCTACATCTACTTTGTGCAGATTACTCAGGCTCTTTGGGAGAATATTAAAAAGCTGTGGGCCCCTGAATCCCAAGCTGTTGCAGTAACTGGTCCTGAAGCGCGATGGCATTGCTGGGATCTTTGGCACTATGCAGTGTCGTCCCGTTCTGGCATTGGTGTAGCTTTCAATGCCAAAATTTGGCACAATTCCTTCCAGGATCTTCCAGATGTATATTACTGCATACCTCTCCCGCCTTCTCTCCAAGGAGTAGAGTCTTAGCTGTTTCAGCCTTTCCCAGTAGCTGAGCAGTTGCAAAGAGACAATCTTCTTTGTGAATCTCCTCTGGATTGCTTCAAGGTCTGCTCTTAATTTCAGACTGGTGGGTGACCACAGCAGTGAGCAGTAATCCAGGCGGCTGAGCACGAATGTCCTCCAGAGGATCATCATGGTTTCCTTATCTCTGGTTCTGAATGTTCTCAGGATCCATCCAGCCAATCGTCTGCACTTTGTTGCCATCCTGGTAATGTGCACTTGGAAAGAGGTATCATCACTCATGTCGATACCCAGGTCTCTCTCTGATTTAGGCTCTGGGATTGAAATTCCCTGCAGACCAGTGTACTCTGTAAGTTTCATATTCAGCTTTGGACGTTGGTAGCGCAGGGCTTGGAATTATTCAGCATTAAACTGCATATTATTGTCCTCAGCCCATCTGTAAACTGAGTCCAATTCCTGCTGCAGGTGTGCAACATCACTGGAGTTCTGTATTTTCTGCGAGACTTTTGTATCATCTGCATAGCTTGCAAGAGTGGCTATATATATATATATATATATATATATATATATATATATATATATATATATATATATATATATATATATATATATATATATATATATATATATATATATATATATATATATACATATATATGTACATACACACATATACATTTATACATATATATATATATATATATATATATATATATATATATATATATATATAATATAATATACTTTTTATATTTTATCAGTCATTACATGATGACTCACGAAATTCGAATTCAAAGGATCGTGTTGGTTCGTTGTCATAACAGAGATTTAATACTGTATTTTATTGAAGATTACTTAAGTGGTATGACATGAACAGATAAAGCGTCTCTAACCATGGCTTGTCACTGGTAGTCCGCATTTATTACCTAGCACAGTTTC
>NC_142929.1:7054032-7071532 GCF_046866305.1 Octopus bimaculoides
GTTTATTTAACGAGATACTCCTTGTGAAATCACATGACGAGACACTTCTCGTACAGAGGGATGCACCACAACCAGTTGTACAGTATCGCATCCTCTAGGGATCGATGTAAGAGGAGTCGAAACGATTATTGTGAGTAATAAAACCTGTGAGCAATAAACTTTGTTGTGAGCAATAAAGTTTCTCTATAATTTGTTATACACACACACACATACACACGCACACACACACACATGCACGCGCGTGGGTGGGAATGTGTGTGGTTGTGTATGTGTGTTTGTGTGTGTGTGAGTATGTGTGTGCCAGCCAAAAGAAAGTGGGATTAGTAACCAGACGAAATAGTTCTTAAGCTGTCTGTAAATAAAAAAAAATACATCTTGCTTCTGATCTGTATTGTACATCTGATGATCTGGAATCAAAATGTCTCATTAGTCAAAGTTCTAAATCTGTGGTTCTGTCACCAAGTCAAAGTGGTATGTTTTTACAGAGTATTAGAGAAAACAGACAAAGATAAAGGGCTATATACATTTATTTATTAGAGATTTACAGCTGTTTCAGGTTGAATCTTATCTATCGATTGATTGATCGACAGGAAATACAGAAAACCGCCACCCAAGGTATCTTCTTCCTTGGAAGAATCGATCGATTGATTAGATTGTGTGTTGCTGGTTGCACTTCGTTTGGAAACAGCTTATTTCTGATGGGTATTTCGTGTTCATTGGTTTTTCGCTTTTAGGTGGGGCACACAAACAGCTTCCTCTTAGACCGTGTATGAATGTATGCACCCTCGGTTCATATTCCAAAGCATACACCAGCATGCACGCACATACACACACATTAACACATACACTTAGTCGCACACTCATATATTCACGAACAGACAGACACATACATACTTATTGAATTGTAACTGACTGTCCTCATTTCTTTTTATAATTGTCTGTTCATGAAATCCGAAATTAAGTTTCATCAAAAGGAAGATGAAACTTGCATTCTGAGCGCGTTGATGAATGTACGTCTCTTTTGATATAGCGCCCTAATATTTAATTGTACAAGGGATTACATTTTCTATGGGCGAGAGAAATACAGCCGATTAAAACAATAGCCTTGTGGTTGAACAGTGCTTCATGTTATTCATCCTGGAATAATATTTGATAAAGCTGACCTCGGTAAAATTAGAATTTGGAATGTACAGGACCGTGAGTACATCTTGCAAGTGTTCTAACGACTCTGCAAATGTACATTCTTAAAATACTTATAATAAAAATTTTAACAGAAGTAAAAGAAATTAACAGATCATTTAAAGATCAAAGACATATTTAAAAATAAACAAAACCACTATAGCTATATATTCTACGAAACTCGCAGAGCCCATAATTATATTTTAAAGGAAATCCCTGCCATTTGAATAATTTGAATGATGAAAATGTTTATTTAGAGAGACAATTTATTCGTATAAAAAACATATATATAACATACAATTAAAAAAAAACTGTGAATAATGTACTTATATGAAAAAAATATTTTTAAAAGCATTATTAAAAGACACTTTATATCAATAGAATTTAATAGAATTTAATACAGAATCTACTTTGAGAAAAACTGGGTTAAGGCAGCCATTTTCAATCACTTTCTATCCATAGTAAGTAGAATAAGGCACTAAAAGTATTAATGCACCTCATCACTTTCATAAAAGCTTTGTTCTGTGACCAAAATTACGTTAGAATTGTTTAAAGACAGCCAGCAGCGCATATTGCAAATTGCTACAAATAATTACAGAGGTACCGAAGTGAGGCATTAAATTTACTCAATTCCGTTAGATGTCCTGACATTTTACAACTTGCCTCAAAACCTCGCCAGACAACTGCGGACTACATAAAGCACACAAATCTGTCGCAGCACAGTATTCTGTGGATAAGAAAATAGATAAGAATTAGGCAGTGTGTTGCTGTTCTTGTTGTTGTTAGATAAAACCAAGAAAAAGAAAAAAAAACTTTAATTTAATAACAGTAACTAAAACAACTCTAATCGATAAAGTCTTAGTTATTTTACAACCAACTCATTACATGGTATGAAATAACATCAATAACGCCAGAACATGTAGTAATGGGATAACATGGGAGGGGGTTGTATCGGTGAGATGGGGAATATGCCAATATTCAAATACATCTCCTTTAAGGTTCACAGTACACCCTTCCACTATTCTTGGCTATTATCACAGCTTATACCGTCACCTGTGGAACTGAAGATACTTATTACTATCACGACAACTACTGCTGCCTCCAAGTCACAGCCACCATCGCCACCAACACCACCACCACCACCACAATAGTTTCTAGCGCTACTGTCGCCACCATTATTCTCCTCTACTGTTGCTTTCGGCATCTGAGGTAGCTGCTTCTAGTGGCACTGCAGGGAGCAAGTAACGACACCACCGTGCATAGATTCTTACAATTGTTGCATGTCTGCATGTTCGCCTGTAAATCATTAAGCATGTGGAACGGGTGGAGAAAGCAGACGATCGTTAGGAGAAGGAGAGAAGCAAGGGAAACAGTGATACTGAAGCAGGGAGAGGGATGCAGAGTGTGTGTAAAAGAGAAAGTGAGAGAAGGAGAGAGGAGAGCAGAGAGTGATTCACATGATAGGAAAGAAATGCTAACAACAGTAAGAGAGAAGAGAAAGAGAAAGAAATATCGGAGAAATAGTGTGACTAAACAAGAGAGTAAGAAAGAAAATTAAGGGAAGAGTCATGAAATGAAAGAAAAAGAGGTTAAACGAGGGAAGATAGACAAACTTAGAAAACTTACAGGACAAACCATTCCTTTATATTGCCAATGCTTACTGAGAACGGCTTGAATATCATGACTTCACAATAATTTTAACTGAGGAATTAGGAACCCTTATATGAACATTTAATAGAATCTGTGTTTTGAGTAATATAAATCTTCGCAGCGCATGCATCAGCACACATTCATTGTCAGCCTAGTCCCAGCAATAAACAACGATTTTAGATTATATCATCACATAATCTTGACAATAATACGCTTTAAGCTGTTTTGAACCTCTAACACTCGCGACCCTTATTGACATATCAATAATCCTGCTCGATCCATTGTTTTTTGTTTTTTGTCTACAGAATATTCTAAAGAGTAGCACGAAACATTTCAAACAATTGTCATAGAAATATTTCCCAGTTAATAAAGAAGGTGGCCAGCTGGCGGAATCGGTAGCAGGCTGAGCGAAATGGTTAGCGGTATTTCGTCTGTCTTTATGATCTGAGTTCAAATTCCGCCGAGATCAACTTTACATTTTGGCAACTTTATTTCTGGCTACAATTTACGATCATTTTTTACTTTTCATTTGAAAAGGAAGGTGTGTTTGGAGAAGAGATGTCTGTCGGAGTGTACGTTCCAAAAGAGATGGAAGCATGTTGCACGAGTGTTGTGCGTACAAGGAACCGTACGAATAGACGGAAAAAAGTACAAAAAAAAAGGTACCAGTGATAGATCGGGGCTTGTGGGGTTGGAGCGTGGCCTGATCATCGTTTCATTTGTATTGACTCTTTAATGTTAATTTCATTTGATTTTTTTATATATTTTATTTAATTTATAAAGTCATATTTTATGTAAAATCATATCAATTTACTGATCCCATCAGTTGTTCTGTCCATTTCTATGTTTAGCCCCCGGTGAGCAATAAAGAAATTGGTATTTCGTCTGTCTTTATGTTTTGAGTTCAAATTCCGCCGAGGTCGACTTTGCCTTTCATCCTTTCGGGGCTGATAAATTAAGTACGAGTTGCGTACAAATTTGCCTACCAAATCCACTCACAAGTCTTTAGTCGGCCCAAAGTACTTTCCCAGGAATCCACAGAACCACGCTTATAAAATTTCTTCAAAACTGAAAAATATCTTCATCCCTTTTCCCTGAATTTCATCACAGCTTCGGTTGTGACCCATGTCTCACGTGATCGCTGGAACCTACTAGAAATAATCACTATAGCTCAATGAAACAGCACCCTACCACCATGTGAAAAAGATAGAAGGTTATAGCTGTTATGTAACTAATCGGCAGTCAGCTAAATTCAAAACGTTCATCGGGCTGACAGATATCTTTTGAACAACCACGACCAGAATATGATGGAAAACGCTATTCCGAGTGAGAGGTAGAGACAGAGTCATGATTGCAACATCCAAAGATATAAAATAATAGTTCACTAAATTATGAAACGCAGGTGTATCTAGTCTTATGCACATAAATATTTAACAAGATATGACTGATTTGCGTTAAATGTACAAAATCTTATAAAGTGCGTTCTGTCATCATCTCGTCTTTTCGATGCTGGCCAATATCATCCGAAATTCACCTGACCTGTTTTGTTTCTAATATAGAGAAATTTGAAAGAGATTTCGTTGTTATTTCTAGTAAATAAAACAAACCTTGTTGAGGGTCCCTAACACACAACACACATTTATATAACATGCACACACAAACACACACACACACATCAGACACACATACGTATATTGATGTAGGTATGTATATATATATATATATATATATATATACGTATATATGCTGTACGTATATAGCTTCCCTGTTAGTACACAGACTTGTGCTTCTTTGCGGATAAGAGGGTTTTTAACTCTCATCTCTAGCAATGTAGATACTACCTTGCACCGTCAGTCACAGTTAGTGACAATTGAGTTCTTTTTTGACTTTATATTGCGTATAGCTTCCTTTCGTTATTTCATATATATATATATATATATATATATATATATATATATATATATATATATATATATATGCGTATACATATATACACGCACATATACACACAAGTAAATAGATATATACTTCTGTGTATATATATCTGTGTGTATGTATATGTGTCTGTGTTTGTGTTTGCGTGTGTGTGTGTGTGTATGTGTGTATGTGTGAGTGCGTGTGTGTATTTGCGTGTGTAAGGAAACTACAGTAAGTAATGCTATTCCTACACATCCTCAACAAAAGACAGAAATGGCCGCGGTCGGAATATCCTTGATTGTTGATCTGCTTGATCAAGACCCAACTTAGATTATTCGGCGAAACTAAAGAAGCATAGGATAAAAGAATAATAGTTTAATCCAGTGGTTTTCAAACGGGGTCCATAAAACCCTTAAAGGTGCATAATATAAGATTTCATCGTTAGAATTTATCTACAATAGGTTGGTTATACTTCTTCAATGCACAAAATATTTTAACTGTGAGGGTGAGAGGTTAGATTAATTCTGGGGACATTCAGAACCAGGAAAAGGGAAGCTCTGCTACACCTATGGAAACCTTTCGTTCTCAGCAGCTTGGACTACTGCTCCAGCTATGGTCCCCAGAGAGTGTGAAACAAACTGTGGAACTCGAGGCAATCCAGCGCCAATGCACAAAGATTGACTCGATGCAAAACGTGGGCTACTGGGAGAGGCTAAAGGAGCTGAGTCTCTATTCCCTTGAGAGAAGACGAGAGAGATATGCGGTGGTACATATTTGGAAGATCTTGGATGGTTTAGCTCCCAATTTTGTAATTGACAGCTATACCAATCCTCGAACTGGACGGCGCTGCATACAGTAAAGATCCGTCTTTCCCATTTAAAATAAGGACACAGTACTGGAATAGTCTGGGTTTCAAGGGCCCGCAAACGTTCAACATCCTTCCAGGCAACCTTAGAGATCTACATGGTGTTCACGTGGAAGTTTTCAAGGAACGTCTGGACAGGTTTCTATCTGAGATACCAGATGAACCCACATGGTGGCAGGAGACACAAAGAAAAGCAGCTCCGTCCAACACGCTACTTCACCAAAAACAATAACGGAAATAACACCGAGTAACTACAGGTGGTGTACCAGCAGGACCTCAGCCTCGAGCTGAAACCAGTTAAAGATAAAAGATAACCGTTTTATTGAATGCAGTTCCTAATAATATTTAATTATAAAAATATAAAATTTTTAAAAACATGAAATGGCTAAAGTATGATCGAAGCGGCACCATAGATGGAAATATGTCAGAGAAACCTGACTTGAATCGATCACCAGAGTTTGACCAAGATATTAACAATCCTTGGTGCCTTGGACAGGATTTAGTCTGTTGCAGCTATTTCGACCAAGTATCTGGTTTGATTTTCCTCTCTTCTTTCTGTGAGGCTAGGCAGCCCTGGAAAGTTAAACGATGTTGGACACGGTCCCATTTCTTCTGAACTAAACGTTAATACATATCTGTAGTTGCGTGTAAAATAAATGGAAAATGCCAGGGTTATTTAAATGGTATACACCATTAATACAAGAAGCTTATATTTATCGCTATGTCCAACCTAACCGAACTATCATCAAATATATTCCTACCATGACAATTCTAGTTTGCCTTTAGAAATAGTGTATCTAGAACCACATTCTGCAACGCGCCTTTCATTTTCCAAAAATGATGGTGGATTTAGCTGCATTTTTTCGGCAGATAAAGCGACTAATGGCTCTACATTTGACTCGACATTATCAGTTGTAAAGGTAACAAGTGTAAAACAGTTAGACAATACCGCCAACTTTTAAGTAGGTAAACCATATTACTAATAGGAAAATAAGAGAACAGTGTCTCTCTTGGAGGGATAATTAGATGGTCAGTTTGATAAGTATAACAGGCTAAATACCAGGAATAATTCTCTGCTTCAAAGAGGTATTGGAGTCCCACGCATCGCTGAAGGCCCGGAGTGGCAAAATCGTTAGAGCATCGGATATATTGTTTTCAAGTATTCATCCTGATTAGTGAGGCGGACTCTTTCTCTCTCTCTCTCTCTCTTTCTCTCTCTCTCTCTCTCTCTCTCTCTCTCTCTCTCTCTCTCTCTCTCTCTCTCTCTCTTTCTCTCACTACCCGTCTCTCACTGAATCATATTTGCAGTTCAAAGGTTCCGCCTTGTGGCATATTGTGTTATGCGGATTTATATCTGAGAAGAACGCCACTTGCTCGTGTATATGTGGATTAGCCTAGGGCTTAGACGTTCATTAGTATTTCAGTTGATAAAACGGCTCAACTCCCGTCGTCAGAACCGATGTATAATCCAGCAGATATCCTGGAATAGACAAGGTGGTTATGAAAATTAATATTTGTAAGTCTCACAACGAGAGATATTCAGCAACAGTACTTTGGAGTAAAGATTATTTGCCAACATAACATGGCAGTCCTGGTTTAGGACAAATGTTGCTGTAATTTAGCCCCAGGAGACATCGTCTCCAGCTGGCTGTACGACACGATCTATTCGAAAATATAAGGACACAGATCGTGTCGTATAGCCAGCTGGAGACGATGTTTCATAAATTTGATCGATCATATCTTACCTGGGATCGAAAGAAAAACAAAAATAATTTATGTGCACAGCACACTAAATAAAGGGATCCTGCACAGCACACTAAATAAAGGGATCCTGCACAGCACACTAAATAAAGGGATCCTGCACAGCTGCACGACTTTCTTCTTTTATCCTTTCATTTGTTTCAGTCATTTGACTGCGGCCATGCTGGAGCACCGCCTTTAGTCGAGCAAATCGACACCAGGACTGATTCTTTGTAAGCCTAGTACTTATTCTATCGGTCCCTTTTACCGAACCGCTAAGTTACGGGGACGTAAACACACCAGCATCTGTTGTCAAGCGATGTTGGGGGGACAAACACAGACATACAAACATATACACACACACACATATATACATATATATGACAGGTTTCTTTTCAGTTTCCGTCTACCAAATTCACTCATAAGGCATTGGTCAGCACGAGGCTATAGTAGAAGACACCTGCCCAAGGTGCCACACAGTGGGACTGAACGCGAAACCATGTGGTTGGTAAGCAAGCTACTTACCACATACCCACTCTTGCCAGAAAAAAAAAACCTTATAGCCTTCAAATTGTACCGTACCGACTTACAGAAAAAAAGAGATTTTATGGAATGCTGAATAAGTTCAACTGCTGAGACACCGAGTAGAACGTCTACCGTTTTAGGTTCTTACCAGGCATGAAAGAGTTACTGCAAGTTGCCGAAATGTTACACTTTCTTAGCCTCACATCTCCCTTGTTGTTTTATTGCTGCCTTCACTGATTCTCACCAGTCTCCTGGGATTCCAGAATTTACTTGACTTAATTAAAAATGGGATCGTAAAATGAATGCTCGCACATCTCATGTGGCAAAAGTGACAACATTAATTAAACGATAACAATATAATTCTATTGAGGTAAAGATAACGTCGTTGAACTGCGGCTGATCAACCGAACAAAAAAACCATAACAACTAAAAGAGAAAGTAACCACTTTCAAAGTGAAAATAGATATTTGGTGGGATGAAGTATGACCAGCGCTGGATTTTAACCATTGAGCAAAATAAGCACGTTCTTAGGGCATCAAGGGAAGGAGGGGGCACCACAGAAATGGTCAATGGTTTACGGCACAGAAGAAATCAATTTAAACTCGCTAAAATAATATTAGGGATGCCTTTATCTCTACTAAGTGTAGATGCAGACGTATTACCTAAGATTAATTTTGAGGATCTGATCAAAGACTACAATTCAAAGTAGGAGGAAACTTTTCAAATATAAATAAAGTGGAAGTATACAAAATATTAAACATTATTTTCCCTTTTACTGTTTTGTTTCGTTTTGGAAAATAAAAATTTATTCTATGGTTTGTTATTGTTTATATTTTGAATTACATAATCTTTTAAGGGGGAACCAAAGTCTTTTAACTGCTTAGGGCCTCGTTGGGTCTTAATCCGGCCTTGAGTATAACCAGAAGGTTGCATTAGACAACATAATTTCTGATAAACAAAAGAGACACGGCGGCCATAGATGTAACTCTCATATCATAGCTCGGCTCGATTGAAGCTGCCCTGACGCTCAGACTGCAATAAACGTTGACAACATGTCCTGCAGTTTCATACCTCGACGACACTTCACACTCTTCAGCAAAATGGAGAGCTATCAACACTCGTGAAATGTGCGGACAATATGACCACCGATAACAGGGAAGCAGTGAAATTGTCCCTTAAATCAAGTACAAACATCTTTAAAATAAATATTAAAAAACCTGTATTTAGGTTAATATTGTCCTAGGTACAAATTAACTAGGACGTGATGGTCATGACTGGATGGAATTTCATAATGAATCTGCACAGTTGGAAATGGTTTTGGTTTTAAAATAACACCTGATAGATATGTATTGGATGAGGTAGACTGCGATATAGAAAATAAACGGGGTGGTGATGACTGGAGCATTTTTGATTGTCTTCTTGGTTAGCACTGTCTTGGATCGTAAAAATAACAGCGGCAAGCATCCGCGCATACGTATTTATAACGTGTAAACCTTTACTAGAATTCACTCTGTGATACTGTCATATCAATACATATATGCTATGCACGTAATAGGAGATGAGGAGAAGGAGGGAGAGAGAGAGTCTCCCCAGCCGCTCATTTTCTCTTTCGCTCTCGCTCAAAATTTAAACGCGCGGTCACACAAACACACTAACACTCTTACTTCTCCCTCCTCTTTCTATGTTTATATATTGATCCAGCTTGGGAGACTTTTAAAGTTGGCCATCTGCTAGAAATAGCAACAAAATCTCTGCGAAACCGAAATTTAGGGCTTTTAATAAGAAAAAGAAAAAAAAAAGAATGAAAGGAGATATGAGATAATAGGATTATCCTCGATGTCCCTAACAATGAGCTTTTGGACATAAACCTCTTCGTACAGGTTCCCGGTCGACCAGCAATTAAACAACATTTATATATATATATACGTCAAACGCGTGTGGCAGTCTGTGATCTCGTCCGTCTATATGAAGCTTCTTTTTTTTGCGCGCAGACGACACACACACACACACACACGATCGCTCGCGCTCATACACTTACACATAAACATGCATAGATGTACACTCATACGCAGAAATGGGTACCTGCGTATACATACATAAACGACATACGTGTAAACATTTAAACGCTCACAAACACATACATGAACAAATTCATACACACGTGCACATTATGTAAGACATCTATAAACCTCCACAAACGCGTGTATATACAATAATAATAAGAAGAAGAAGAATAAAAACATAAACGATGGCACACCGTAGAGATATCCACAACCAACACACGTGTAAATATTTATACGTGTGCATACACGCAAACCTGTAAACCTATACACATACATGCATTCTCTATAAGCAAACACACATAAATGCATTCTCAAACATACACACACATAAATGCATTCTCAAACATACACACACGAACACACGCAGAGGAATGTACATCTGCAGATGTCTTCCTAAACACAGAAGTGTAAACGTATGTACACTCACGCATATACGAATATATATGAGCAAATGTCTATAAGCACACACATACACACAGGCTCATACACACTAATACCAACACATACTCTACACCCACGATCATGCATATATGCACACACATACACACACACACATACACACACACACACATACAAACAGTTATGCACAGGCACAGAAGTACATATGTACATTTATTTGCAGGCGTGCTTCTACTCACGTCTGCACACACACACACACACACGTAGGTAGAAAGAGACAGGCCCTCGGACATACGTGCAAGCCCGATGTCACACTGCAGTAGGACGGGAAGTGAACGTTGAAGAGAAATATCAGGAGGCACACTGACTTGCTGTTGCAATAGCAAGACTACTAGCAGCACCGAACAGACAAACACACATACACACACACAATCAGTGCACTGACGCGGTTTGTGAGCGATTGCGCGCACATATATCAAGGCGCCTACAGGCAGGTACAGTTTGAAGGAATTGCGATTGGAACTTCGTTGGTATTGTGGTTAAGAAAGGAGACAAAGGAAAGGAAGGGAGAACGAATCGGGAATAGGGAAAGTTCAACAGAGAGAAGAAATGAGGACGAAGAAGAAAAGAAAGAATAGGAGAAAGCGGTTTAGAGGTGAACGGCCTGGGCCGATTGAAACTAAAAGCTTATATACATATCAATAATTCGTAACCTACAAATGCTTCTTTTTTTTTCGAATTTAGGCGGGAATAGTGTAGTCCAGTGGTTCCCAAGTCTTTTATTTAAATGAGTTTTCCCACGAAACACTTTTAATATACCTGTCTTTATGTATATATATATATATATATATATATATATATATATATACATGAAATTTTGAATTTAGTTGACGGACCCCCAGTACTACCTTTGCGGACCACAGGGATCCGCGGACCACAGGTTGGGAACCACTGGCATAATCAATTATATCGACCCCAATACTTGATTTGTGGTTTTCTATCGGAGTCTATATGACGCTTGGGGGGGGGGGGGGTCATATCAGATTTTAGTGTCATCGTTTATCTGCAATAAATTGGTCATATTTCTACAACACACAAAATACAGTTCTATATTTAAGAGAGGAGGAATTATTCACATTATTTACATTTGATGGATATTTGTCTTCATCTTGTTTGTTGTTAACACAACATTTCGGCTGATATACCTTCCAGCCTTCATCGGATGTCTTGGGGAAATTTCTAAGGCATTTTTCGATGTTGTTATTAACTTTATTATTAGTATTATTATTCATATCACTGCTTGGATTCGAACTCGGAATCGTGGGGTTAGTAGCCCACGCTCTTAACTACTATGCCATATGCCCGTGGGCATATTTCAACATTTTTTAAATACAGTATATATAGTATATAATTATGAAAATACAAGGGGATTTTTTTTTAAACATCAATGGGTATGAGGCTGCGCCAGAGTCAAATAGGAATCGAAGAGATCGATATATAAAAAATGTTTGAGAAAAACTGCTCTAGAATATTAACAGCCAGTGACGGACTGGCCAGGTTGCCAGCTTGCCCGATGGCAAGTGGGCCCCTGCGCCATTAGAATCTATATATGGGGGCCTATCCCCTCAAGTTTTAGAATTTTTTATTCACTTCTGGAAGAATGCATTATTTCAGCCTGTCTGTGTTTGTAGACAGTTGAAAAGAATACTTTTAACAAATAAATAAATAAATTGTAGCATTAGACCCAGTCCGTCACTGTTAACAGCAGAACTGAGTTTAATGGAGTTTAGATCAAGAATATAGATGCCGAAAGGTATTTTATCCGACTCTGATTAGTAGTGGTAAACGTCTTGACTGGTCTGTAAGGCAAAAATTAAAGGTCACTTGCTGTGGCTCCTAATGAACTCGACAAATATTGAAGAAACTGGAAAGACCCTAGGTCAGGCTTTTTTAATCTATTTGACTTTGTGGCTCATTGCAGATTAAGTGAATAATTACGGACCGTATATTGTATGGAAACTTTTTTTTAAAAACTGCTTTAAAGTTTAGAATTTAGAAAAAAAGAACTTCAATATAACACAGTTATAAGTACGTTCTATTTTTAAATATAGATTCAAGACGTGCAAGCATCACTCTTATTTTTCTTTAAAACATTCTTCTAAAAATCTGCAGCCTGCTGTTTAAGAAGTACTGGCTTACATGATCGCTCAGCCTGCTAGAAATAACAGCCAAATCTTCCACTATCATCATTTTGCTGTTGTAAATTAAAAAGAAAACTCGGTTTGATTACCGCTGGAATAATATTGAATATTGGTCTGTCTCCTTCGATCGAGGCTAACCAAGGGCTAAGAAAACAACAAGAACAACAACAACTACGGCAACAACTGTAAAATTATAGAGTCGTGTTCAAGTCCAAACAGCCGCAAAGAAAACCAGCAGATTATTGGTTTGAACGAATTAAGACCCAAAAATAGGAAATAAATGTACGGTTGAAAAAATTGTGAGAGACAACATAAAACAAGATATTAGAGTTAGATAAACCGGATCACTGAGGCACGATTTCAATTCCCAGCTGAATCTCTTTGAAATAAATGAATATCGAAAGAATTGAATAAAAAAGTAAATAAAAGTAATTACAGGAAAAAAAATTATCGTTGTACCACATTCAACTTTTCTACCAAATGATAAATATAGAAATTACTCGGTGGTCCGGCCTGCAAGAAGTAACAGCTAAATCATACTGAAGTGCTATCCTACCGTTTTCAAAAAAGGGAGCCACACTAGATAATGTAGTCCAAGACATACCATACCGGGAAAATGGACGAGAAGATAGTAGGGTAGACTTTATTTAATTAAAACTCATTTAGGGCTAACCTGATGATGAATAACGACAAATAACAATAAACAACAATATTTATATATTTCTTAAGAATGGTGAGCTGGCAGAGTCGTCAGCACACTGGGCGGAAATGGTTAGCGGCATTTAGACCTTCCTAACATGTTCCGAATTCAAATTGCATCGATTTTTACATTTTATTCATTCGGGGGTCGATAAAACAAGAACCAATTGGGTACTGGGGTTGAAGCAATTGACTTCCGCATTCAACCGAAATAGCTGACCATGCGCCAAAATTTGAAACCAACGCCGGGGCAAATGCTGAGCGGCATTTCGTCCGTCTTCATGTTCTGAGTTCAAGTTCTGCCGAGGTCGACTTTGCGTTTCGTTTTTTTCAAGATCGATAAAACAAGTACCAATTTAGTACTGGGGGTCGATGTAATCGACTAGTGCCCCTCCCCGAAATTGCTGCTTTGTTTTTGTGCCAAAATTTAACATCAATATTTATCTACTTGTTATCAATGAGGGAGCCGCTATATAGCTTCTTGACCTTGTAGAAACAGCAGTAAAGAAATCTTCCTCAAATCAATATCACATCTCCATAAAAAGGACTATTTTTACGACATTAAATTATCAAAAGGCAGGATAGTCACGGCTGGAATTATTTAGATTTTGGATGTGCACCGCCAACATCTCAACCACTATTATGATTGATCTGAAGGAGTTAAACAACAACAACAACAGCAAGAAAACGGCCCTAATTAGTCAAAAAGTAAGCTTTTTGTTTTCCGTTTGTATTTTCAAGTGCGGCTCTGTGGTAAGAAGTTTGCTTCCCGATCACATGGTTCCGGGTTCAGTCCAACTGTGTAGTAACTTGGACAAGGACTTGGTCGAATTTGGGCATAGCCTCAGGTCGACCAAGTCTTTGCGAGTGGATTTGGTAGTAGAAAACTGAAAGAAGCCCAGCATATAAATATGTATATATATATATATATATATATATATATATATATATATATATACGTGTGTGTGTCTTTGTGTCTGTGTTTTTCACCCCACCACTGCTGGACAACAGGTGTTGTTTTGTTTACATCCCCGCGAACTAGTGGTTCGGCAAAAGAGACCGATAAAATAAGTACCAGGGTTTTAAAAAAATTAATAATAACTGGGGTCGATTCATTCGATTAAAAATTCTTCCGTGCGGTGCAGCAGCATGGCTGCAGTTCAATGAATGAAACAAGTAAAAGATTTTTAAAAATAACATAAAACAACACACCCACAAAACAACAAAATAAAATTAAAACAACAATAGACATACACAAAGAGGAAGAAACTAAAAGAGAGTGGAGTAAAAGGGGTTAATATTTCTTTTTTTCTTTTTTTTTTGTCTTTTTTAGACTCACCTGTTTATTAAGAAGTGAATATTAGGAAATAGAACTGCATTACTCAACATCTGGTACGGCTGGAGGAGATATTTCCCCTGTCTAAATGAGTAAGAAAGAGAAAAAGAAATATATATCATAGAGGTTCTATAATTTCTCCACTAATTCCTGTCATTCACCTCACATCCTCAACTCCCGTCTGGTGTCTGTGAGTGCCTCTTTGTTCGGCTGTGCCTTCGTACGCGCGCGCCTCAGCGTGTATATATATGTGTGCATGTGTGCACGTGTGAGCTGCATGGTGTTGAGTGTTTGGTTTATGCTGTTGCGTTTGTTTTATCTTTTATATCATTTACATATTTCCTAGGTTATCTTATTTTTTTTTTTAGATATTTCTTTTCCTTCCTTCTAATTGGTCCTTTTTTCTTTTCATATTTAATTATCCGCTTTATCTACAGCCTTCTCCATTCATTCATTTATTGCTTTTGGCTTCCGTTCTGGATATATATATATATATATATATATATATATATATATATTTATATCTGTGTGTGTGTGTGTGTGTGTGTGTGTGTGTGTGTGTGTGTGTGTGTGTGTTTATACATACATATAATATATATTTACATATATATATTTATTATATGCATGTATAAACACACACACACATTCATATATACATACATACATACACACATACATAAATACATACGCACACATATATACATATATACATATGTCTTCCACTTCGTAGCAGTTGGGGATCCCAACAAATCGTAATTTATATATATATATATATATATATATATATATATATATATATATACACGTGTGTGTGTGTGTGCGTGAATGTTTGTATAAATGTATGTATGCATGTATGTGTATATGTTGAGATGCTTGTGAAATGTATTTATTTATTTTATTTATGTCAATTTTGTTATTATGTTAAGCCACTAAATTTATGGCTCGTTTATCCCGCACTCACTAAATGAAATACAAACATAAACACGTACACAGTCTCCCCCCCCCCTCTTTCTCTCTCATACAAACATACATGCGTACTCAAACACACACATTCACTCAAACATACACACACACTCACAGAAATATATTCGTACATACACAGCCACACACATAGAAATATAGTTATTTACATGTCAGAAAAAAAAAAGGTATTTATTTAGATTAGATAATCTCTTCGTTAGATATAGTTAATGTTAATGTGTTCAAGTGTCTTTTAATATTGTATTAGATGTATCGGGCTTCAAACTAGTGGACCGTGGTTAGAAAAACATAGCGAGAGAGACAGAAAGAGAGAGAGAGTGGTGGAAGCGAAAGAGAGAGAGAGAGAGTCAAATAGGCAGGTAGGCAGGTAGGCAGGCAGACGGACAGAGATGCGAAGGTGCGTAGAGATGCGAAGACTGATAGAGAGAAAAAATTGGATTAAAAAATAGCTCCAGAAACATAACAAATGCTAGAAATAAGACATGCGAAAGAAATAGAGAAATGAGCAAGAATGAGTGGAGTGACTTGGAGGGGGGAGTAAAAATTAATCAGGACATTGGATTGGAAACAAAAGAACGGGATGAGAAGTAAAATTGAGAACGCGGAAGATAAGAAGACGAACAACGGGAAGAAAAATATGTATGAGACTCTACACATATCATTGTTCGGAAAACTATGACAATATCCACGATTCTATAGACGGAGAGAGAGAGAGGGGGGGAGAGAGAGAGAGATAGAGTTGGAGAGAGAGAGAGAGAGAGAGAAAGGGGGAGAGAGAGATTTAACCAACAAACTAACTAACGGAGTTACTTCCACCACTTTTAGATGGAAAACACTGGGATGCCGGCACTTTTACTGGAAATATAAAGTTTGTAAAATTACTTGCTGCAACTATATTATAAGAACGTTAGTGGCAGGTAAGTAATTCCTTCTTTGGGACTCACAACACTTCGATCGTGTTTGTTGTTTATATGTAAGAGTCTAAAGGGTTTGCAGCTATCTATCTATCTATCTATCTATCTATCTATCTATCTATCTATCTATCTATCTATCTATCTGTCTGTCCATCTATCTATCTATCTATCTATCTATCTATCTATCTATCTATCTATCTATCTGTCTGTCTATCTATCTGTCTGTCTACCTGTCTCTCTATATATCCAGCTATTTATCTATCTAAATAACTACCTGTCTCTCCTTTTGTATAAGTATGTGTGTCTGTATTTGTAAGAACGTATGTGTGTGTGTGTATGTTTGTGTGCATGTGTGTGTCCGTGTGTACTTACACCTATCCATAATATATTATAAATAGATAGATAGATAGATAGATAGATAGATAGGTAGGTAGGTATGATGTAACCAGAAGAGGCAATACACAGGAGTTAAAGATAAAAGGGACCACTGTTTACTCACTTTAGGGAAACTTGCTAGTCTACAGGGCACACACACAAACGCGCAAACATGCACACATATACCAACTCGCATAACCACGCAATATGTATATATATATATATGTGTGTGTGTGTGTGTGTGTGTGTGTGTGTGTGTGTGTACCCGGGTATCTTTTAAGTAATACATGTTCATATGAAGTTGTATTTTAATCATTTCTCTAAGGATTTAATTCGGACAAATGATCGATGAAATAGTAAAAAAAAGGCCCAATAAATCTCTCTGTCTCTCTCTCTCTATCTGGCTCTCTCTCTCTCTCTCTCTCTCTCTCTCTCTCTCTCTCTCTCTCTCTCTTTCTCTCTCTCTCTCTCTCACTCACTCACTCACTCACTATCTATCTATCTATCTATCTATCTATCTATCTATCTATCTATCTATATATATATATATATATATATATATATATATATATACACACATTTATACATATATGAACATAGTGTGTAGTACATCACTCAAATGTGTGTTTAATTAACGAAAGAATTGTTATGAAGTT
>NC_142929.1:7079032-7089032 GCF_046866305.1 Octopus bimaculoides
TATTGTTACACTATATCTAGTATCATGCCGGAATTCAGAAAACACTGCTGAGAGCAATAGACTATTTATTGCCGATGCTCGTTTGTTATATAACTAACAATTTGTTGGGGTGAGATAATTGATTAATGCACTAGGGTGGCTTCCTCTGCCTCATATGTTTCTGTAGTTGACAGTTTTGCGTTCATATTATATTGAGATCTGTGTATCAATTGCGATGTCTATGAAGTAAATAGCAGAAATATAGATATATTTATTTAATATTACATTAAAGACATCGCCCGCTTCCTAAATAAATTAACTTCATGCAGCGTTAAAATAAATCTTCATTATAATCGTTTCTTACCAAGAGGATAATGGGAAAATCACGCTGTAATACTGAAGCCTTTTACCTCTTACTCACCTCTCGTTCTCTCCCACTCACTATATATAAGTACATTGCATACACACACACACACACACATATATATATATATATAAACGTGTGTGTGTGTGTATATATATATATATATATGTATATATATGTGTGTATATGTGTGTGTGTGTGTGTGTGTGTGTGTGTGTGTGTGTGAATATTTTTTCCAAATGGAAATTGAAATCGTAGGATCAACAGCCATTAATATTATTGCTTCTGTACAGTTATCAACATATAATTGCCATAAAGTGATCTAACTTCCGCCGAAACAGATTGTTTTTTTGTTTTTTTTTTTTTTGTGAGGAGTTTGCATAAACATTATCCCAACGGTTATGTCTTTTATGCTACTGAGAAGGAATGATCATACCAATATAAATTCTCTCCCACTCAAATCTACGAGATATTCAGACATAGAAGAAAAGAAACGAATTTGGACATAATATGGTATCCCAGGGAGATAAATTCGCGAGATTTCAATGTAAGAATTCATTTCCTTTGCGTGTAATTTTTGTATTCTATAATCACTGCTTTTCTTCACTTTTAAAATTCATAATGGGAGTATATAAGTTTGCATACCGAGTAACAGAAACAATGTGAAGAATAATATCCTTTCTACTCTAGGCACAAGGCCCGAAATTTTGGGGGAGGGGGCCAGTCGTTTAGATTGACCCCAGTACATAACTGGTACTTAATTCATCAACCCTGAAAGGATGAAAGGAAAAGTTGACCTCAGCGGAATTAGAACTCAGAATGTAAATGTAGACGAAATACCGCTAAGCATTTCGCCCGGCGTTCTAGCGTTTCTGCCAGCTCGCCGCCTTACTATATTCTTTTCTACTCTAGGCACAAGGCCCGAAATTTTGGGAGAGGGGCTAGTCGATTAGATCGACCCCAGTACGCAACTGGCACGTAATTTATCAACCTTGAAATCATGAAAGGCAAGGTCTACCTCGGCGGAACTCAGAACGTAACGACAGATAAAATACCGCTAAGCGTTTCGCCCGGCGTGCTAACGATTCTGCCAGCTCACCGCCTAACTGTCAAGAATAATATCAATAAAAACACGTTGAGGAGCTGATGATATTGATAACAATGCAATATAATAACGTCACTTTTCGTGGGTCGTAGGTATGTAATATAAGCTACGAGAACATGATCAGACAATGCGACAGTTCAGAGGTTCAACGTATTAAACGTAGAAGTATAAATACATATGGACTGGTACGATGTATTTAAATGCAGAAATACAAATATTTAATATTCAGATTCGGTGATTGATGTGAGCGTGTGAGTAGGCATTTAAACATATGCACATCCGTAAACACAGACGCTCACGAACACACAATTACATACGCATCTAATACAAAATGCATATCATATTGCTAAGATTTCTGTCAAAGACTCTTCTATTAATATTACTTGAAATTCATCTGTTATGTCTACCACTCTTTGGATTTTTCCAAGTTACCAGCTGTTGTTCGACTTCTGTCATCCTGCATTGAACAATTCGAACTTAATTCACATGTCTTGAAGTCTTAAAACTTTGGTTCTATTTTATACTATATACAGGTTCGTAGATACTTCCATGCACACACATATTTGAGATTTAAGTTACACGAATAGAAAATCAAAGATGTTAGATAAAATGAGAGAAATATATTTTTCAGAAAGATAGCACACGTTTACAACTAATAGTATTTAAGAAAGTTCTCGTTCAATAAAATTGGCTTCAATCTGAACGAAGGTTTCCAGGCGGTCACAGAAGCTACTTCATGTCAAGATCGGATTCCCATTTCTATTCATCTTCCCGTACAAAATAGCAACCTTTAACATGGCTACCTATTTGTCTCACTCTCTACGACGCTCAAGTCAGAGTAGTGCACGAGTTTTCAAATCATAAGTGCTCGTATGTCACATTGGGACTTATATCATCGAAACATCCTTGACTAACCAACCATTCTTTATGTGGCAGCAAATAGATTTCGACTGAGACAGGCGCAACTTTCTTTGAGGTCAACCTTCAATAACATGGCATTGACCTCCAGAACGTGCCGCAAGAATTGAGGTGGGGGTATATGAGATGGTGGGGGCTCGGTGCACCCAGTTAGGTGCCGCTGTGAGGCCTTCGCAAAACCACTTGTCACCATGTAGCCTTTATTAAAGCTATTGGTGAAGCGTAATGACTTCCTGAAGATGCTTAAACGTTTCTTCGGATGACATAATTTTTCTTGGTCTGACTGAAAATTCACTCATTACATTGGACTCGTCCTCCGAGAGGTCCTTGAGCACTTTATGCGTGATAATGGACTCCGTCGCTTTTAGATTATTGGCAATGTTTTATAGCGAACCGTTAGAGATGAAGCTGACGTTCTGAATTTAACAAATGAACTCTGCCGTCTGACATCTGTCTCTGAGAATGTTTCTCTGTCTCACTTGCGACAGGTGGTACATCCTCATCAATGGCTTCCAGCACTTTTATGATGCATATCTCGAAAGAACTTCCTGTGTTCAAGAGGTTGGAGATCATGAGTTGTCTATGTAGCTGCAATAGATATTTAGAAACATTAAAAGATACAGAAAGCAAGAGAGAGACTGTGTAACGTGTTTAAAAAGCAAAGCAGTAAATAGTGTTGAGACTGTTAGAGAGAAAGAGAGAGAGAGAGAGAGAGAGAGAGAGAGAGAGAGAGAGAGAGAGAGAAGAGAGAGTGAGTGTCACGAAAAACGAAAAAAGAACAGGCTTAATATACACACATATATATATATATAAACGCGCACACACACATACGTGTACATATATCTACATTCATTTAACTATACACACACACACACACACACACACACACAAACACACACACACACACACAGACACACACACACACACACACACACACACACACACACACACACACACACACACACACAGACATACATATATATATATATCTATATATATATACGTATGATGTACTGCTTTCGAAATTCAGTTAATCATTAATTATATATGGATAAAAGGCGCCGAGCTGGCAGAATCGCTAGCATGCCGGATAAAACGCTTTGCGTCATTTCATCTGTTTTTATATTCCAAGTTCAAAATCGAATTTACCCTTCGCACATTCGGAGTTGATAAAATAAATGTCAGTTGGACACTGGGGCCGATCTAGTTAACTTACCCCACTTTCCCCGAAATTGCTGGCCTTGTGCTAAAATTTGAAACCATTCATCGAAAGTATAGAAAGAGTATATTACGCATCCTTACATTCTTACACTTTCTTATCACAGCTATACATATATTTCTGTACTTCTGATTTACGTTGTGTTCAGAAAATAGTATTTGGGTTAAAGACGAACCGCCTAACAGCACAGATATATATATTCTGAATATATATTCAGTTATGGTATTAGCATAATTCAAACTTGCTTTCTACATTTGTTGGATACTTTATGTTATCAACTGGTGGACTGTATTCGAAGATTGGGTACATATTCTCTGAGGAGCGATCAACAATACGCGAATCGGTCCGCCAAGAGACCCCTTCCCACCTCCATGATATATTTATCAAACATCGGAATCACAGCAGGGAAGTGTTTATATTTTTATAGTTCATTATAACGGCTAAGGATGCGTAATACACTTTCATACATACATTTAAATATAAATAAATATATATATATATATATATATATATATATATATATATATATATATATATATATATATATATATATATATTTATATAAGGGCATTACTATATAGTAATGCCTCACGCTTAGAGGGACTAAATAAGTCAAAACTACCGAAAAATAAGCACATATTTACCGAAAGCGAGGGAATGCAACTTTCAAAAATTAACCTCCTAAAAACATTTAACTTAACGGCAAACCACTGGCTTCATAATTAATACAGCAATGTAGTAAGCTGCATCTTTTATTCATCAGTGCACGTATGGTCGAGACACATAAGAAATAAACAAAAATCAACATACCCCGATGTACCCAACAAAGTACGATTACTTCTGTTCATCCTTATATATCCGTGAAAGAGGCTGGCTTTATCCAGTTGCATCTCGGTAACACGTGCTTTTACAGAATAATATTCAGCACTGAATATATTCTAATTATTTATAATATAATATAGGATAAAATCTTTATAAGAATTTATCAAGTAGTCAGCGTGAAAAAACCCCATAAGGAAAAAAATCCCATCGTTTTTTTTTCCATAAATATATATAATTTATATAAGGGCATTACTATATAGTAATATATATATATATATATATATATATATATATATATGTATATATATATATATATATATATATATATATATATATATACAAAGACGGACAGGAAAAACAAAGGAGGGATTATTCGACGCCCTCTTTTCATCAGTCAAGCTTCAAATTATCATTACAGTTTCGGCCCGTTACACTTGAGACTGATCAAAATTGGCAAGAGCATTAAAATGTTTGCCTCAAGGCTTTCACTCCACACGCCAGCTTAACTTAATTTGTACTTATTAGTCGTAAGACACCTGTTGTTACTCTCCTGTGGTTTGTATTTGTAATCGTGTAACATTTTCTCCGTTTTCTGGGGGGGTTTTTATGTTGTACACATTCGCTTGCTTTCTTCCAAAAATGTAATGCTCATAGCTAAGATTTTTGGGGGCCTACCAATTTTGAACAGTTTCAAGTGTAACAGGCTAAAGCTGTAATGATAATTGAAAGCTTATATATATATATATATATATATATATATATATATATATATATATATATATATATATATATATAAATATACACGTACATATGTATGTATGTATGTATGTATGAATGTATATTACCAACCGGTGTATGTCACACTTAATATGTTATATTCGTATGTTTATGCTGGAACAGTACACTTTTTGGGGCCAAAATGCATGTTTAGAATTTTCCAGTCTAATCTTCAGCAAAATATTATTATTAGAATGTTTTCACTGCTATGTTGTTATTTAACTAGGTGAACATCTTGAAATACTTGTTTGTTACTAATTTGTTATCACCGGACTTCAAATGTTTTCATCGTTGTCAAAATTATTCTTTCAGCATTAAAAGAAATATTTTAGTTGTAGCGTCTGTTAATAGACTTTTACTAGGATACACACAACGTACTTAGCTTTGCGTTATACTTTGCTGTTAATACAGTTACCATCACTAATGTCATAGATTGTCTTTGTTGACATTTTTATATCACTTGTGTTAGCTATCAGTGTTTTCATACTGTTGTGTGTGTCCTGGATTCTTGTGGTTCATGCATTATCAGTTGATGAGAAAGTGAGGTATATGTATATTCACAGAAACAGTAAAAAAGCATGAAGTTTACAATGTGCATGTTTACAATTGAATTTATGCGGTGTATGGCCCCTAACAATGATATTTATCCGAACACTCATGACTGACAATAAGTTTAAGAAAAATAATGACAGGAAATTAATGAAACTCATTAAAAAATAAGAACAAGACGGGAATTAAACTTGCTCCATTAGCATATTACAAGACCGCGAAAATGTCTAATTGCTTTATCTTCAACAAACCACAAGCATGTATGACTGTAAACAAACTTTATAAAAGAAAGTAATAGATGTAACTCTAAGCATAAAAGTAGTGAAATGGTTGCTAAAATATTTCTATACATTGCATTTGAACATTCAAGTAACAATATTGAAGTTGAACAAGGCGGCGAACTGGCATGAACGTTAGCACGCCGGGTGAAATGCCTAGCGGTATTTCGTCGATCTTTACGTTCTGAGTTCAAATTCCACCGAGGTCGACTTTGCCTTTCGGGGTCGATAAATTAAGTACCAGTTGCGTATTAGGGTCGATCCAATAGACTGGCCCCTTTCCCAAAAATGTCGGGTCTTGTACCTAGATTAGAAATGAATATAGATGTTGAACGAAAAGCTAGCAACTAATTTACAATAATGTTTTATCATCGTATACTCCAGGCTTAAAAGAAATATTGTTACAGATATTTGAGCTTTTAACTCTTCGTATGTGCACTATTCTTTAACAACACTACGGGACGTTTGAGGGTTTACATGTATTATTCAGTAATAATAAATTCAGGTATTTAATGATTGTTGTATACTCATTTATCTGTATGTATTTTTTAAAGTTATAACAGCATTCAGAAAGGAAAGGTTGTGTGTGAATAGGAGCGGAATGCAGTGTAATCATTTTTTACACTAATTTACATTAAGCATTCGGAAATGCATGAAGTTCTTGCAGCATTTTAATGTTTCAATTCTTAAGATACATTTCAATGTTACAATTAATTCCAAGAACCTGCTATTTGCGTTTTATTTTCTTATCTGCTTCTGTTATAGCAGAATAATGCTTCCAATATGGGACTGATTGTGATTAGAACTATTGTTACATCATCGCTTTAACGTGTGCTGTAATGCAGTAAACCATATTTAGAACGTCATACTGTTGACGCTGTTATGTGTTATATAATAACTAACTGCTGAGATGTGACAATTGATCAATACGCTCATTGCTTTGTTTTCTGTTTTCTGTTAGTCGCTATTGTACGTTCACATTATGCTGAGATCGGCATATGTTTTTCAACTGCGTGTGTTGAAATAAATAAATGTAAAAAAATAAACCTGATTTTCTTTTTAACTACTCTGTTCAAAAGTCATACATTATTTAAATAAATTCGCTTGTGCGATGTTGAAGTAATTCGCGGTTATAATTGTTTCTCACAAAGAAAGAGAATGAAATGGATTATTTTGATAGCAAATGTTTTGAAAACAGGTATGTATGTATATTCGTATAAATATTACGTATACACGTATACACGTAAACACGTACATACATACATACATACATACATACATACATACATACATACATACATACATACATACATACATACATACCTATATGCTTATACAGGCAATCGACCTAGCGGGATAACAGAGTCCGTGGCCAAACCTATTGAAATCTTGTATTTGCTAGGGTTTCAGTTACAAACTATAAGATTATGTGTCAGTTGATACAATCTCGGTATACTATTGGCTTTAAGGTTATTGATCTCCACCTCAGAAAAATGAAAAGTAATGATGCTTCATCCGTTTGAATTGAATTGGCAATAAGATGTAGAACATCTGGCCTGCTTTCCTACTGTGTCTAGCATCTCATACACAGATTATTACAATATGAATAGCTGTGAATTTGTGTGATCCTTAAGACATTCCATGTTCCCTATAATTTTGAAACAAAGTTTGTATAGTGGGAGTCTTTATGCTAAGGGTTTTGAATTAGAAGTTGTGATTTCAACTATTATCACAGTCTTAACTGTGCTTACCTGTTGCTAACTGTCGTCACATAGTGTCGCAATATTGGTATTCAGGTAAAGGCGGCGAGCTGGCAGAAACGTTAGCACGCCGGGCGAAATGCTTAGCGGTATTTCATCTGTCTTTACGTTCTGAGTTCAAATTCCGCCGAGGTTGACTTTGCCTTTCATCCTTTCGAGGTTGATAAATTAAGTACCAGTTGCATACTGGGGTCGATCTAATCGACTGGCACCCTGCTCCAAAATTCAGAGCCTTGTGCCTAGAGTAGAAAAGAATATTGGTATTCAGGTAACACTAACTTTTACGGACACTGATGGACGAGAGCGTCTTGTAATATGCATTAATTTATTAGCACGAACTGCAAAACCCTGCATCCGCCAGCTTGGTTTACTGGCACCTTGCACGGCGTGCTAGTACTTTGTAAAGTACAGTATTAATAAACTTGGATCATTTACACAAATGTACAAGTACCTGTATTTATTTAATTGTGTAAGTGAATTTAATATTTGCTTAATTTAGAGTGTTGACTAAGGTGACCACACCTTGACTGCAAAACTCATTAAACTCTTGCAATCAAAGATTCAGGTAAATCAATACAGTACTATAAAATAGAAACACTTTGATAAATATTTTAGGGAAGAAGCAAACTTGACCCTAATCCATATTGCATCGGTTCCGATATCACGAAGTGCAAATTCAACCTGTCTTAATTTTACTTACAATGTGGAATGCGTAAATGTTTTTTTGTTACTATGTCTAATGTAGAGTAACCAATATTTATGATTACAATTTGAAACATTATTGCTGCGAGAATTTTGATTAATTAAAATTTATATAAATATCGGTGCAATTTTAATACATGATTTTAACGTTCAGTAATTGATATGGTAAAGAAGCCACTATATTGTCTACATTCTGCATTCTGCAACTGTACACTCCGATAAACGTTTTAGCTTGAAGAGAATTCAATTTTGTTCATCGAAAATGTAAACCATGATGAATCTGGATTTGTGACCCATTATAATCTCCGGCATGAACGACAACTTCACTATATTTAAGCGATTAATACACTTACTAAGGGGAGTTTCTTTCATTATTTTGTGAAGGTTATTTATACAGATTTTCTGTAGATATAGCGAGCACTGATTTTCTGTTGCTGCAACATTTCGTATCGATACGTCAGATGTAAAACACCCGAAATATGGCATATACACTCATTACCCATTTTTGTCTTCGATTTGATTGTTTGTTTACATCTGGCGTCTCGATATGAAACGTTATAGCAAAATAAAATCAGTTCTGGCTATAATTTCTATGAAATATCTGTAGAGATAACCTTAACAAGTAATGTAAAATCGCACTGCTAACACAGTAGAACTTATAAAACGAAATACCACGTACCTACAACTCATTAATGTTTACGTAGCAGTTCCAGGAATACGTTTAATGTGTAAACTGATATATCCAATAACTTAACACCGCTGTATGTGATGGTTATATAAGCAATGTGTTCGGATGCGAGAATAAGTTACATAGGTGCTTGTGAAGGGGAAAATAGCCATGTAATATGGCATATACACTCATTACCCATTTTTGTTTTCGATCGTTTACATCTGACGTTTCGATTCGAAACGTTGTAGCCAAAAACCTAGTGCTGGCTATAATTTCTATGGAATATCTGTTTGAAGAACCTTAACAAAAATAATGTAAAAAGCACTGCTAACACAGCAGAACACAGTATTGACTTATAAAAACAGTCAATATACTTTATAGCATATCGTCGTTGTCCAACGAAATACCACGTACTTACAACTCATTAATATTCTTTTAGGCCCCTACAATATTTGATGGCGTTTGAGTCAGAGAAGAGAAAAAGAAATTCATTTTCGCATACGTGTATCAAAGTTGCATTGAAAACTGTCAAGTACGGGGTAATCGACAGAGAAATCAATTTTCTGTCAGTGATCCAATCCCTAATTGAAACAATTTCATTACTCTCACGTCTCCGATATCTTGCGAAATTAATAAACATCCTGATATGTAAGTTCTCTTCTCCTAAACATATAGGATTTTTATGCTAAGTCAAATCTACAACAATATCGAGCAAAACGTGAGATACCAAAGAAATGAAATGGTTCGGTTTCGAAAGAGAGGTAAATGTAATTAATTTTCATTGCGAAAACTTGGACAAAGAGGGATGGCATGGATTCTGTAATCACTGCTTTCCTCCACCTTTTAGAATAAAGGAT
>NC_142929.1:7096532-7116532 GCF_046866305.1 Octopus bimaculoides
TTGGCACAAGACCAGCAACTTCATGGTGGGTGGGGGTGGAGAGTAATTAGAATACATCGACCCCAGTGCCTAATTGGTACATATATTATCAAACCCAAATGACGTCGTGCTACCGATTCTGCCAGCTCTCCGCCTACAATTTCTTGTATTAACTGAGCGTGTTATTCATTAATCATGGGCATACTGGAATGCTACCTTTCTTCTTTATATGTATATACATATATACTTATAAACACACGCACAGCAAGCACACATTCGCGCACGCAAACACACACATAAGCAGGATTAAGATGAAGTAGGAATAAGTGAAAACACTCCCATAAGTAATCGGCTATCAGTTCACAGAGTAATTAAATGAAGGCGTACTTTAACTTGTCTCTGTAAACGAAACCCCAAGATATACAAGATGTATATAATTCCATGAGAATTAAATAATAACAATAAATGAAGAGGCAAAAGGTATATGTTCAGATGAGTTTGATTACTTAATTGTACTTCTCTATACAATTGTGTTATATAAGGTTAAGTATACATATTTATGTAAGATGTACGTATATAATTTTCAATGATGCAATTGATAATACTATTTGGAGATTACGTAACGGTTGTAATCATATTGAAATCATATGGAGATAATAAGTGTGTATTTAACTCTCATACCTACTGATTTTACATTTATATTATTGGCGCATGGATCGATGGTTAGAACGTCGAACTCACAATCATGAGGAGGTGAGTTCGATTACCGGACCAGGCTGTGTGTTCCGTCCTTGAGTAAGGCATTTTATTTCATGTTGCTCAGTTCGCTCAGTTGTAGAAATGAACTGCGACGTCACTGGTGCCAAGCTGTATCGGCCCCTTTGCATTTCTCTTGGATAACATCGGTGGCGTGGAGATGGGAGACTAGTATGCATGGGTGACTGCTGGTCTTCAATAAATAACCTTGCCCGGGCATGTTCCTCGGGGGGATAACTTTCTCGGTGAGATCCCATGGTAATTCATGTCCAAACGGGGTCTTTTACCCTTCATACTTATATATAGAGATAGATAGAAAATCGATACATATATTTTTACTTATATACATATATATATATAATGGTATATAATACCATGGTGATCACTTATGGTGATCACCGTGCAATGACTAATGAAAATAGTTTAATAACGGGGGCATAAGCCCTCGACATCAAATAGAAAGTTTTCCTATCCGTGTGTAAAGGTAACAAAGAGATGTGGGTTCGTGTCCCACGCGGATAGGAAAGTCTTTTTTTTCTGTTGAGGGCTTATATGCTCCGTTATTAGACTATTTTTCTCAGCAATCGGCTATCAGTTCCACGATGATCGCCATAAGCTTTAAGGTTATATAAAATACCATCATCATCATTTACAAGATTGTATAATACGGCACCGTATAACAAAACCATTCGCACCGAAAGCATATATATATATATATATATATATATATATATATATATATACCGAAAGCATATATATATATATATATTACTAGTGGGGGTACTCTACGGTTGAGGTAGCATGCTGTGCATTGGTTTGATTTGTATTCTATAGTCCTATAGTGTATATGGATAAGTTAATGTATGGAACGCATTGACAAGAACGTTGGCAAGATATGCTATATGAATGAAGCTGTAACATCAATAATGGTAAACACGAAGAGTTATAAGATGAAATCAATTACGTTCAAGGAACGTGCATTTATAAAACAATGAAAAATTACTAGCGATAAAATAAGTATTAGGCTGTAACGAAAAATGTACTGGGATCGATTCTTTCCTCTAAAACCCTTCTAGGTGGTGCTGCATCACCTGTAACGTCTGAAGACTGAAAGAAATTCCGATAAAAGAGACATACACATACACACACTGATGCATTTTTAATATTGTTAGTATTCGTTACTAAACACAATATCATCGTAAACAGCATTGCCCTATCTATGTTCATGAGTAGTGAAAATTTGAGCCCCTCTTATTCACATTATTGTCACCCTTTTAATGCAAATCGGATGAAAGAAATGCATTGTTTGTTTATATATAACATGCAGTTATAGTATAAAATATTGTTGCATACAAAATGACAATGAAACTAAGCAAACCGATATGTAGATATTTACTAGCAATGTGATTCAAGTATTACTTATGTTAAAGCAATGGGTATTCATACACAAATGTTGTTTGTTTATAACTTAAAGAAAAATGTATATTTGTAATAAAATCATTTACGAATTCGCTTCACATGTTGTACATTCCGATCATATCGTATTCTGCTGTGGGTAGTGGAGTTTCAGAAAATTCAAATGAGTCGTTAAAAGGCGTATATTTAAATGAAATTTTCTTTAAGAGACTTTCAGAGTGCATAAATTACAATTATATCGGAATTTGTTGTGAAAATGAAAATGGCGAGCCCGTACATACACATACTGACACATGTCACAAATTGTTTTGCTCAATCTCATGTTTCATCTTCTAGACACATGCGATGTCTCAGTATATATGTGTTTGCACCTACCATTTGTTTTCCTTTTTATTTTAAATTCCGATATAATCGTAATCTACTTACTCTGAAATTTATTTGTAGAAAATTTCATCGAAAAATATTCATTTCTATAAACGTCATGAGGAAACAAATGCCACTCCAACGAAATATCTTTTTCACAAGTTATTCCGATATCATCTGAATCTACACCATCTAAAGTGTATTTCTAGAAAAGTGAATGAAAAAATATGTATTTGTTTGGAATTTACGTGGACAAAAATATTAATTCTTAGTAGGACGCCAGCAAAGCATGCAACAGTTGAAAATAAAAAATTTAAAACAGGCAGCTTTAAGATGAAATATTGCAAAGCAGTTGTTAACAGAACAGGAATTTAATATTTAAAAACAACGTTGAATAAATGAGGAATAAATTACAAACAAAAAAAGGATGAAACGTAAGCTGTAATAGAAGAGTTATTCAAACACGCAATGTTTACAAAGTAGAAATTCAAATGAGAGGTTATTTGCGTTCGCGCATGCGTATAAACAGTAGTCCGGTCATGATCATTTCGCTCCGGCCGGGGCCGGAGGTTACTGTATATCACTGCGCATGAGTTACCGGAAGTCCTTAATCAGCATGCACTTTTAAAAAAAATTATACCAAAAGTATTCATGTGCGTGTGTGGGGTGGTGGGGGGTGTGTGTTCATATATTTATATGCAAATATATAAAAGTCTGAAAAGAATGGGTGAAATTTCAGAACCTATGCTAGAATGATGATCTAAGAAGGAGCTAGAAGGAGCAAGTAAGGATGCAAGCTTAAGATTGTATGCGTCAGAAAGTGGGTTTAAGGGACGAATAGTGTGTATGTGTGTGTGTGTGTGTGTGTGTGTGTGTGTGTGTGTGTGTGTGTGTGTGTGTGTGTGTGTGTGTGTTTGTGTGTGTGTGTGTGTGTGTGTGTGTGAGTAGATAAGCGTGCTAGTGTTTAAATATAATGTCGATTGCTGAAATATAATGACGCTGGCGAGATATTAGTGTAAATGTGTAATCGATAGGAGATGTAGTGAAGTGTATTGGTGAAGAGAGGAGATCGTGTGCAGCTGGGAATGAAGATATTGGTGAAGCACATGGAATGGGAAGAGCAATGTGGAAGTTGATGATGTTTGGACAAGTGTATAAGAAAAGTACGAAGAGCTGTGATGACACATTATTAGCAAAAGTGTAAAGAATTAGAATTAAAAATAAAATTTGAAGAAGAGAGTAAAATGTTTGAATTCTGTGAAGTGACAGAAAGTCAAACGAAACGATAAAAAACACACAACTGAAAATTTCCCAAAGTTTCGTAAAGTGTCCAGAGGATTAGAAGAACCTTGTAAAATCCATAAAGAGAAACAGAGATAACAATACGATAAAGCTGTTTAACTACATGGGGAAGAAATACTGTGATGAATAGATTAATCGGACGTGACGCATCTGGTGCAAAAGGAATATGCTAGAAGGGGAAATTTGTCATTCTCGAAAGAAGACTGGAGGGAGAAACGACAGAAGTAATGTGAGTACACGTGCGTGAGCGATGGCAAGCTGAAGAGTGAAGCAGAGGTGACAGACGAAACGTCGGCGAAAACAAGAAGCTGATTCAAAATTGTCAGGCAATACAAGAGTGACGAAATGTTGAGGGGGAATGTATGAGATTGTCGGTAGGGACTGCCAAGTGAGAGAGGGACAGAGGAGATGGTGTGAATGTTGGGAACAGGGATGCTGATGACACATTGCAGGAGAAAGAAGTTGAGAGAGAAAGTGAGTGATTCTGGAAAATGTGGGGAGAAAAGTGCAAAAAGGGTTAGCTTATTTCTTCCTCTTTATCTCTATTCTTCTAACTCTCTTTATATCTATCGATTTATTCAGTCATGTCTATGTCTCTTTCACTCATTACACATGCGCGCATGCACGTACATACGAGCACATATAAAGAAATATGCAGATATATATATATATATATATATATATATATATATATAAACAAGAGATGTTTAATTGAAATTGATATGATTTTTTCATTGGTCGATTAAATGGAGCATATATGTGTGTGTGTGTGTGTGTGTGTGTGTGTGTGTGTGTGTGTGTGTATCTGTGTGTGTGTATTTGTGTGTGTGCATTTGTGTGTGTGTGTGTGTGTGTGTACATACATACATACATAGGTAAAGCAAATTTTAGAAGTAATACTTGATAATTGCAAGTTTTAAATTTACGTTTTTAATTTATATACATACATATATATATATATATAACCTTGACCGACCAGTCCGTCGGGCGTCCATTTCACACCGCTGGTCACAACACGCGTGCTGTTTTAGCAATAAGATGACGCCATTCCGCTGGCTGGGCGGATAGGCCGCATAAACAGGAAGAAAGAGCGAGAGAAAGAATACAGCATGGTTCACCCCTTCCCCCCTGCTGGAGCTTCGTGGAGCTTTATGTATTTTCGCTCAATAAACACTCACAACGCCCGGTCTGGGAATCGAAACCGCGATCCCACGACCGCTCTCATGAGAGCGGTCGTGGGATCGCGGTTTCGATTCCCATATATATATATGAATGAGAGCGGTTTATTTCAAATTGACGTAAATGTTTCATTGATGGCTTAAATGGAACCGCTTGAAACGGCCGTAATGCACTGATATCTGGACATCCTTGTTACTTATTTGCTTTTCATTCACCTAACTTCGAGCTGTGCGGACTACACCGGACTGAGTTGGTACCTCAGCTTAAGTACCTAATTCAACTGAATCTTAATTATTTCTTACATATGAACATACGTAGACTCGTGCCTCCATACAGGATTCCCCGCGTTACAGTAATAATGCCCTCCAGGAAATCTTAAGAACCTGCCTTAGTATGAAATGACATTGCAAGAAATTCAATTGTCTCATTGAATTTCATTTTATAAATTGTTAATGTATTCCGACTGATATTTCCGGAATAAAAAACAATGCGACGAGTTTTGTTTGAAAATAAGAATTTCTAACGATACAAACTACAACATGTATTTTAAAATATTTGCACTAAATAGGCAAGGGAAAAGATGAAGATCGTAATAGGGTCAGTTCTTTCTACAAATGATATTGGTATTGTGTGAGGGGATGTGATAGTTACTTGGTAGACGTGGGACACTGACTTCTATATTAAAGTTTATCATCATCAACATGAACAAGAGGAATGAAAAACTTGTCACATTATCCATTTGCACAACTCAATGCTCATTGTAAAACTCACGTAATTTTTATATTACATGTAGGATACGGTTTCTTATCAACAAAAGTTTTCAGATTTTCTCTACAAGTGCCAACCGTTTAGCATTATTCATTGTAATGAATATAAGTCAATTTATTTTCCTTGTTATCACCTATATTCTCAGCTTGATTTTGTCATTACAATATTGGCTCCAACCTTGTTAAACGTTTTCCATGGGAAATTATCATCTCAGACACATCACCTCCTTAACTTCTTCAAAACCTATATCATTTGTAAATGTCACGATATCTTTCCGAATTTGAAGTAGCCTTTTCACTTGTAGAAAACATGTAAAGTCACAGATACAGCCCTGTAGCATATTTCCGAAGCACAATTCAAACTTGAGGGTTTCACTTTTTTTGTCGTCATTATTCAGCTATCTTATATCCACAGCAGCTATAATGTTGTACTTCTTCCAGAAGTCTCTAACTATAGATTTATCCTCCTTGTAAATTGCTTTCATATGTCTTTCGAAAATTCTTCTCAGAAAATATAACTTGAATTTTTCTATCACACTTTGATCCATTTGCCGGATCAAAGAAGTTGTATTTCGGAGAATAGATTCTACTCTCAAATTACAAGAAGTCTCATTTAAGATTACTAAAATAATCAGTGCTTCATTGGAAATATTTTGTCTGACACTGTAACAGAACAGAAAGTTTCTAAATCACTATTCGATAAAGTATCTTAGTCATCCAAGCTTTCTTATTTAAACACCAAACCAGAAGCAACGTAACCATTGAAAGCCCTTGGATTATCACAGTAATACAGTGTCGAGAGGGACATTGCTTTACAAGACGTTAAGCAGTGGCTTAAAACTTGGTTTCTATGTCTAGCAGGTTCAATGAGCATGGAGACGCTTCCTGTGGTTCGTTATACAATGTAAAATCCCCCATGAGAAGCGTCAGGAACGGAGGATGAAATCTTTCTCAACCACTTCAACCGATTGTTCGGATATTATTTGACAGGATCTACATCCCGAAAGCTCTTCTCTAAATCACCGTCTCGGACAAAATTTTTCTGATATCATAACAAAAAATGGGGTTGCCTACATTTGTAATTCCTCAGACTTGGTGACACCAGCGTTTTCTAGGGAAAATGCAAGGATACACATAGAATGGTAACCACACTAGTCACAGGGGCTGCTGTCACAATGCAAAAAATGAGAACAGATTACATACATAATCTATCTGGTACTCAAAAAATTCCACGAACCTACCACATTGATACTCTAGTTCGTGATCCAGGAAAACGAGTGCCAAAATGAGCCAAAGTAGTATGTGAACGCAGATTACAGAAAATCAAAATAAATAACTCATGGCATTGTATCGGATGGCTTAAACGCTCTTTTAATTAGTCCACTTAACCTCATGGAAGCTTTCGATAATCCTTGGACTGCGCGGATTGGAGAGTTCATTGGTATATAGTATAACAGTAATGTTATCAAGAAATAGCCGTATAAAAGGAAACATTGCGATAAAAGTATTAGGTAGTGTGAAACACGTTAACTGTTTTCTCGTGAATGGGCTAATGGTAGAACTTCTAGATGGTTACTCAATCTGCTAGAAATAGCAACCACATCTTCCTAAATTACTTTAAAGAAATGAAAGACACATTTGATAACATAATTTTAGATATACTGCAATAAAAAGAAAATGGTGTTTGAGTATTTTATGTGTAATTTGAATGAAAAACAAAAATTGTCAGCTTGATCAGGGCAGCAGTGAGTTAAAACAAGAAGCATGTTAATTAATGTTTATTGATGACGACATTGATTACGTAAAAAGGTAGCGCTGCTTTGTTTAGATTTAATTTTCTTTATAATTGTTTTTGTGTTTTTAATGTTATTGTGTCGGTAGTCTTTCAGCTGATATTTGTCAGTAATTTACTGATATTACTGCTGCTTCTGCTGCGCATGATGATGACAGAAGGGAGGAAATCATGATAATAATGATAATTAAGAGAGAAGCGATCATCATCAGGAACATGACGTCAATAATGACGTAAACATTTGCCTTACTTGGAAACGTTCGATCTGTACTCGACTACCAATGACATTGTTGAACGCTTTTGAATTACATTTCAATGTCACCCAGCATTAAACAGATAACTCCACAGACGCACACAAAGCAACACTCACATCGTTCTAACAGAATCGTTATGTCACCAACGCACCTTCTACTAACACAATCATCTAATAGCATACTAACTCACTCTCTAATACACTAAACTGTTCTAGATTTCCTGTTCGACGTATGTTGCTTTCTAACACAAACTGCTGTTGAGGGAAGGAAAGAGAAGAGGAATAATAGCAGCTAGGATGCCTTTATGGGTTGGGCAGACGACTTCTAGTCCAAAACAAAATTATGTCTAAATTGCGTTTCCTTCAAAATCATTATCATCGCCGTCATCATCATCATCATCATCATCATCATCATCATCATCATCATCATCATCATCATCATCAGCAGCAGCAGCAGCAGCAGCAGCAGCAGCAGTGGCGTCAACAACAACAACGGCTGTAAATGCTTCCGCATTTCTAATTTCGAACATTCGAACATCTTATTTTGTCTTTGCATAAAAATCGGTGAGATTTTCTTGTTATTGCAATTAATGATACTCTTCTTAAACTACTACTACTACTACTACTACTACTACTACTACTACTACTACTACTACTAATAATAATAATAATAATAATAATAATAATAATAATAATAATAATAATATTTTTAAAAGGATTGGCGTAACTCTTCATGAAGGTAAACAGTCAAGACGAAGAGCGCGATTCGATTGTAATAACTATTTTATTGGTTGAACAGTTATTCTGTTTTGTCAAGTTCAAAACAAGAAATAATAAAAATTCAAAATTATAGGTATGTAAATTTAAAGTATGAACGAGAGTAACCAGCGTCCACACGTTGATGGAATGACATCAACAGTCTACAAGTTTGAATTTTATAACAGGCGAGAAGAAAAAGACAGAAAAAAGACAGATAGAAAGAGGAAAAAAAAGACAGAAAAAAGAAAAGGAGAAAGAAGAATATTTAATCAATCAGTATTGTATAAATTTGATGATATTCTCATATCATTTTATTCAGTCCTCCAGGGCGTGATGTTAATAACCCGCAAACATATTTCTCCTCATGCATTCTGAGAAGTGAAAATGTAGCAGATTCAGAATATTTTCTGAGAATACTCACTTTCAAGTCTTTTTCAAAATTGCAGCCATTTGAAATGAAATGTTCAGCAAGTTCTGTTCGAACTACTGTTATTGTGCCTGACGTCGAATCTGTGCCCATTAAACCTTTTGTTTAATTGTTCTGTTGTACAACCAACATAAATCAAAATGTGTTTCGTGCATTCTGCCGCGTACACCAAATGGGAATCTCTACATGTCCCACCTTCTGTATATATCATAACATTTCTGTCATGATTCCTAATGGAATTCACTTGACTCATGTTGTTGCACCATGAACAGGACTTACCTCTCTTGCGGCTGTTTTTCAAGGTACAGCGTGTAGATACTCCAATGTTCGTTTTCTTGGAGTCACAAATAGAAGTCAATAACTCTCTTATATTCTTATTCCGTCTAAAGTCTACAATAGTTGGCTGAGAAAATATTTGTTTGAAGCGAGGATACTTTTTCGCCACATATTGGTAACTTTCATGCAACACTTTTGAAAAGCCAGCGAAATTTCAGTGCCAGTTAATCACTAAAGGAATTCTGTCATCTATTGTATTGTGTTTGCTAAAATTATCCGTGAAGGTTTTTCTATCTTTCGTAATCTTAGTTATTTCATTTACTATTTGCTTTAATCATGATTCTCTGTAACCACGTTTGACATAATGATGTACAAAAGCATTTGTATGTTTACAGTAATCCCTTATGTCAGTACAAATCAATTTAATCCTACAAAATTGGGATTTCAAATTTGACCGAATAATATGATGTGGATGATCGGAGCGACGGTGGAGATAAATGTGGGATGACTTGGGCTTGAAAAATAACACTGTCACTATTTGAAAAACTTTTACTTTCGAGAAAGGAACAAATTTATTGTTTTCGAGGCAAAATCTTAAATGTGCTCGCATTTTTGACTGATCAAATAAAAACGTCTCTGGTCCGTTTCCAAATACCAGTTCAAACGCATACGCCAGAGCAAAAAGGCCACAATCATATGCGCCAACTTGGAGATTAATTATATGAACTTGTTGAATTGTAGGAATAATGTTTGTTTGTGGTGAATACAACATTGTTATTTGTGATATTAATTCTTGCGAAACTAGTAAGTTCAAACTGTCATGAATAAAACATCTCCGAAAAAATTGGTCGACAAAACAAAATGATTATCCCTGGCGTGATGAATGAACAATGTGCTGTGTACTGCATGTTAGAAATTCCGTGTGAGAAAAAATGGTTGGTTGTATTGGAATTTCCGGAAAATTTTCCGCTACGGCATCAATGAGTTTATCACATAATATTTGTCCCGAAAGTAAAAACGATTTTCATATTTCAAAGCAAATATTCTCAACCCAAATCTTCTCTTACCCACTGGCTCAAAGGAATGGGAAATTAGTTTTTTCAGCTTCTTTTCTTTTTTTGTCTTCAGGGCCGAAATTTCCAATTTTTCACAGTTCTTCAAACAGTTACACAAATAGTTCAAACGACTTTTAAAACACCTTTTCAAGGACACTCTAAATCTCCTTAATGGCAATATTAATTTTGAACGGTAGTGTTCAATAATAGCCTCTATTATGTTAAATGAATTGCTCTCATTAATTAATTAAAACTTTTGAAGCAATGAATCGTCAGGCTTTCATGCACACATTGGTATATTTGATGTAAGACCGTCCTGTATAACTTTTTCTTGTTTGCATGTTTCCAGAAATGATAAATGGCTCTTGATTTTAGCACGAAAACTGATATAAATGTCGATTTCTCAATTTCTGATTCATATTTGAATGGTACAAAATCCATTGGCCCAGGATTGTGCTCAACACTAGGGTCTAGAGAAACTAACAGGGCTTACAAGCCAACTGTAAGAAAGAATAAAACGTAAAAGCTATAATTTGCATTGCGATTTTCATTAGACACCTGGCTGCTTTGGTAACATCCAGAATTTCTACATGATCCAATTCTTATTTTCTCTACCATAAAACCAATCATCTCAATCCACTCGATTTTGATATTTTAAAAACTATTGACGTAACTCTTCACAAAGGTAAACAGTCAAGACGAAGAGTGTGATTAGATTGTAATTAAGGCCAGCTAGGATACTTTAGAAGGTTTTTGGCATCTAAGGTTACTTGCTGTAGCCCGATGTTAGGATTCATTTCGCTTCCAACAGTCTAATCTGTTGAGTGCATATGAAAATAATAATAATAATAATAATAATAATAATAATAATAATAACAACAACAGCAACAACAACAACAGCAACAACAGCAACAACAGCAACAACAACAACAACAACAACAACAACAACAATAATAATAATAATAATAATAATAATAATAATAATAATAATAATAATAATAATAATAATAATAATTGTCCACTGTAATTGTAATTTTTAAAATGTCCCCGAATATTATTAGTGATTTGTGAAAGGTATGGATTCATTGCCTTAGCTGGTTTAGAAGGAATGCGGATTGAACTCATCTGTAAGGTTCGTAACGTAAAGTGATATCTGCTGCCTACAGTTAAATGAACTGAAACATTTAGATTTGGTTCCCTTCTCTACTTACAATGCCAAGCGTTTAGTTGATGTGAACGCAGGACTCAATTGGTGATATTCCAATATAAAATATATATGTGATTGTATGTATCTATATATTACCCAGTATAGAACTGTGTACACACGGCAAAGAAATAAAGAATATTTTTTCACTAATCTTTTTTTTTCTGTGTGTGCATTGGAAATTTCATTTCGTTTATTTTGACGATGAAATGAAAAAAAAAACACTTTCACGTCAGAATATGAATATCTAGTGAGATTGTCATATATAAGAATTTAAAATTTATGTTCTGCTTTAAATATTCAAAGTGAGGACTGCCAACTTTTCGCAGATAATATCATGTTTTGGGAATATAAAAACTCAATATATATGTAGAATCAGACAGATGGCTGGTCTGGGATTAGATATATATCAGTGCCACTTTAACTTCCAATATGTTCCCTCCAATTCACTACCTCATTCTTTCTTCTTTTTTTTTTGCCTTGATTTTATCTATCCATGCGTTTATTTTTGTTCCTAAATATTATTGTCTTACATTCGGTTTTGGTACTAATACCATCGTAAATAGATTTATCTGGTTGCAGAAAGAGAAACATCCACCATTAAACTACAAGCCATAATGAAAATATATCTATAATCAAAGGAAAACAAAATTTGTAAACATCTTGTTAATTATTATTTTGACGGAAGAAATTAAAGTATTTCAAATTAAAATTACATTGAAACAATATATTTGCTTGAAAATAAATGTCTTCCTTACTTTATGCTGGGTTTTTTTTTTTGTTTTTAAATAGACTATATTTTGCTTATTGCGCTGAGAAGTGTCGTAGCGTCTAACCTAAATCACTTTTTAATTAGTGTAGAGTGGAGTTTAAATTAAGATTTCCTTCATTGATGATAACATTAATATTGATCTTCTTTTTTTGCGTTTTGGTTGCTCATCTATTTAACCAACAGATCAATCAATTTCAAATTCTGAAGAAAGTAAATTATATTTCAATCAAAGAACAACAGACAGCTACAGAAAACAGACCACTATGCAGGAAAGGAAAATTCAGAAAAGTCAACGACTAGATGAGATTACCAAGGGACAAAGAACAATAAATAATTAAGTTTAAACAATAATTAAAATAAAATGATATAACATGCTATATGAATATTGAATGACTGAGTGAAATAGATTTGTGTTGACAATTGCATTCAAAACATATCAACATAATACTGAGCGTTTAAAACATATTAAAATAAACGTAATGGATATTGAAATTGGACACTACTTTGTGAAATAGATGCTACATATTCAAATATTAATGAAATACATTTATAAATAGGACACTCTTCGGGAAATATAGTTGTAGATGCATATGTGAAAGACGAGGCTGATGTAAATGAAAACACTGGATATGAGGTCTGTTTCCCATCTACACTATTCCTTTTATAACTAGTGCACCATTACTGTTTATTACCGACCACTCAGCCACTCATAAGACAGATTAAACACATACATTACTTTCATATTCAAACTACAAATAGACATTAGAATCTATATATAGAAATTTTATGGTTACACGAGAACATTTGAAGTCAGTGACATGGACTTTAGAAAAGATTAAATACATTAATATTTCAATAAGTTTTGTAAAATGTATTCTCTAATATTTTCAAAATACCTCCATTCAACAGAAATTAGTTAACTAGTTTAATTACCAAATATTTGTTTACCATAGATTAAGGCATTGTCAACCTTACAAAGAAAGATCGAGTTAAAATATTGTTTCTGTAATGTTATGTTGATTTATGTTCCTAATTTCGTTTAGCTTAATCCGTAATTGTTTAGTAAGACCGAAAATATTTATAATCTAGTTTTATGAGCTGAAGGAATACGCTAATTATTTTAATTATTTAAATTTTTTGATGGACTATAAACATTTCAAAACGTCATATAGCGTATGCAAACGTCAATAATTATGTATTCTACAGGAAGTAATAATTAAAATTATCATTTAAAATCGAGACAATTCTAATTAGCACGTCGGGAGTCGATTGCAATGAAGAAATTCTAGGAAGCTTAACCCAGATGTATGTTTACTGACTAGAAACTATTCAACAAGGCATAAGGATATTTATTGTGAATAATTACCCGGCAACTGGATATTTTCCAATTATCTCAGCTTTCACTTATACAAAATGTAACTGATGAAACCCTAAGATTTAAATGGTTATCAGTCTATATTCCGTCTTTTATCATTTAATTCTTTTAGTCATTAGAGTGAGGCCATGCTGGGGTATCACTTTGAAGAATTTTAGTCGAAGGAATCCACACCAAAGCTTATTTTTTTTAAAATCTGTTACTTATTCTCTCAGTTGGTAGGGGATAAAAGTAAACGCGCGCGCGCGCTCACACACGCAAACAAATATATATACATATATAAGAACCTCGTCGTATTTATATATATACTTGGAAATGGATGCGTCGAGTTCAATTCAATAATAATAATAAATAATATATTGATGTGCAAATATATATATATATATATATATATATATATATATATATATATATATATATATATTACGGAGATATACTTGCATAGCAAGTGACCTGATCTGATATCATGTGCTGAAACAAAAATAATTTCATCGTGGGAGGTGTTTATAAGCCATTTAAAAACACACAAAAACCGTTAGATTCACTTCAACATTTAAATTTAATTTTCAGCACGGAATTTTGTCAGTGAACAGGTCGCAGTCTCAAAGCGACGAAAATATTTTGGAAATTAAATTTAAATGTTGTATTGAATCTAACGGTTATATATATATATATATATATATATATATCGTTGAAATTTACAGAAAAACAAAAGACGAAGACAGGTGTATAAACAATGCATATATACATATATATATATATATATATATATATATGCATATGTGGGTAGAGGACGATACCAGCTATGCAAACAACACGAAATACGTAAGCAAACGAATTAAATACGTAAATAACGTGAGAAAAAAAATGGAAAACAGGACAAGTAAACAGAAAGGACCTTTCATCACCCGTCGGCGGTGTATGCATATATATATATATATATATATATATATATATATATATATATGTGTGTGTGTGTGTGTGTGTGTGTGTGTGTATAAATTGATAGTTTTAAGGAAAAGAACCAAGGTTCATGAACTCATCGATGAAAATCCACTGTCACATATAGAAAAATCAATAATTAAATATCATAAGATAAAGATAATAAAATGACTTCACGTGTATATATGTGTATATATATATATATATATATATATATATATATATATATATATATATATATATATATATATATATATATATATATATATATATATACAACGAAATTCTTTCAGTTTCTGTCTTCTAAATCTACTCACAAAGCGTTGGTCGGCGCGAGGCCATAGTAGATATCATGGAGTGGGACTGAGCCTGCAACTGTGTGGTTGAGAATCAAACCTCTTACCACAACACGTCAGTTAATTGTTGTTGTGTGCATTTTTGTTTTTGTTTTAGTCTGAAAATAAGAACAGCCTCCGTTATTGGCAGTTACATATTCAATTAACGTGACGACCAAACGTCTGAAATAACTTTAAGACTTCGCAAAAATATCCTTCAGCCACAAATGTGTTATAAATATTGGAGAATGTGGATAGGGAACAAAAGTATACAACAAGGACAATAGGAGAAAATGAACTTACTGACGCAGTCCATATGCAGAAGAATGGATGTTATTGAATACAGACGCCAACATTTATATTTTTAACTTATGCGAATCTATGATTAAATATTACTTTTTTTAGTTATTTTCTTCTCAGATACCAAATGGATTTTCTAATTGAAAACACATGTGCACGGTTACTATACGTGTATTGAGAAGCATTAATGCTATTTAACTCTTGTTTTTATAGTTATGTTTCGTTTTATATTTCTAATATTAACGCGTATGTTTTCTTCTTTTCGATATCACATTCAATTGTGATTTTCAACGACATTGACATTTCTGTCTATATAATAAAACGTAACATTAATACTTATACCACAACTTATTATTCCATCGGTAAAGTCCCGTAGATTAGAATTCCATATATCGGCACATAATAAAAACAGAACGTTTCTGTAACTATCAACAGTTTAGAATTAGATTTCTTCCATTGCTTCATGTATAAAGATACCTTTTGTACCTACACTCTATCTTAATTAAATGGGGAACATTCTTCTCAATATTCCAGCTGCTCAAAGCAATCTATGTTTTCGTTTTCATCTTACTCACTTTTTTGCTTACATTTTCCATATATATTACGAAATCATTTAAGGATTTATAAGATTTTATCTATCACTCTTTTGGTAAAATGGAGGTGTGTTTTGGTCAGTTTCAATTGAACTGCACGTCTTATATCCGTTAGATTTAATGATGCTTTTTTCAAGTATCAGAAATCCATCTAATAGTTCATAGAGATTGATTTGTCGTTGCATTTCTGGTGATATTTTTTTCTATTCCGTAAAACGTTAAATGAATGGACAGCCGCAGGAAAAGTACAAGTAACATTTAATCATTTGATAATTTATCCATGCACGCTACACACACACACACACACGTACACACGCCTATATATACACACACACACATATATATATATATATATATATATGTGTGTGTGTGTGTGTGTGTGTGTGTGTGTGTGTGTGTGTGTGTGTGTGTGTGTGTGGAGAGAGAGAGAGAGAGAAGAATTGACGGAGGAGTGCGCGATAGACCGAGTGAGACGTAGACAGACAGACAGGCATACATATAGATAGATAGATAGATAGATAGATAGATACATACATACATACATACATACATACACACATATATACATACATACGTACATATGTACATACGTACATACATACATACAGCCAGTCACCACAAGAGAAGCTTCGCGACCCTAGCCAGCCACATCTGAAGATTAACGAAAGTGAAATGTTGAATATATTTAGTTCAAGTGTTTGCACGCTTTGCATAACGATAAGTGTAAAGAAATTTTCTTCTGGCAATCCTCAAAGAGCTACATGAATTTTAGAAATGAAATACTTAATAGATGTCCGCACACAACTTCATATTCACTCTTTGGGAAAGTCTCTCATTTCCCAACTCGCTGCTGTCTCGTATATCCTAGTCAATTTCCGCACATAAATTTCATTTTTTCCCTTTCACACATCCTTCTTTCCATATATTCTATAAATATCCCCGAATATTTCAATGCACGTTATACATGTAGCTTTTTCTAGAAAATACATAGACACATAGATGTATATACATGCATATCTATATATATATACATATATATATATATATGTATATATATATATATATATATATATATATATATATATATATATATATATATATATATATATATATATATATACATACATAATACTGTGTATCTATGCATATATTCCCATTCCATTCCGTGCTTTTACAAATAACTAACCTTTACATACAATAATCCATAGAATTTATGAGATCTTAAAAATACCAAAGTTATCACCTCCAAATACATTGCCACCATCCCTTTCTGATAGCCTAAAGACATTACAATATTTGCCGTTCTCTCAAGAATCACTTCGGTAGCCCTGTTGTCTTCGATCTCTTCTGTGAATGAAGTTCTTTAGTTAAAATGTGTCCATATAAAAACATCACACACACACACATATACAGATATATGTATGTTTTTATGTATACTTAAATGTATGTGTGTTTAATGTATTGCTCTTTTATGAAGCTACGCATTGTTCTGTTAAATTTAAATTGTTTTCTGCAAGGTGTGTGCTGTGCTATTTTTGCGTACTTCTCTGTTTTGTTTGCTTTAAATTTCAATACTCAACGCATCTCTTGTTACAAACATCACTTTTTCCCTTGTATGTTCATACTATTTTGATTTCTTGCGAAGTAGTGGTCAGAAGTAACGGTGATGTCTATCAGAATACATATTTGATTTCGTTGTTTGATTATGATACCTGGTCATTTCGTTTTAATCTCTTTGTCAATTTGGTCAAACGTTCCCATATAACTATAGCTATGAATTTTATTTGCTGCATGCTTATAGCACTTATTTTCAATTTTCGTGCTGAAATGTCGGCATATTGTTTAGTGGACACAGATACCGCCCCAGTCATATCTGCGAATATGTTATATATTTCAAAGAATTGACAACCAGAAATTATGTTGGCAGCTGGTTCTTTGTACTGGTTGCCTAGTCTGCAGCTAGCAGCCTCTTATTTCATTATTTTTATTGTTATATTTTTTGTATATTTTTCTTTCATGTGAAAATGTATTGATTCTGTGCAGCTAAATTCAGACTTTCCCTTTCTGCTATTTTTCGTTCAGACTTTCTGAGGTCATTATTGTCTTTCACGCTGACACACTTCCTCTCTATTGAGTCTTGCAGGATATTAGCCAAGAGATTTTTTTCCAACAGTATTTTTATCTTATTTTCCTTACTTTTTCTATTATTGCCGTTATCTAAATGTTTTTCTTCGGTGTAATTAGGTTGCACTTTATTGTTTCCTTATGTATGGTAAAAAAAATATTTTCTTCGTGTTCTCTTATTAAACTAATCAGTCTTTCTCTGTTATTTTCAAACTATTTTTCTATACGTATTGTCTTTACTTTGAAAACTTCTCTGATTTTTATTAAGGTTCTGCCAATCTGTATCAGTCTTGGTTTGCAACTCCAGAACAAGGAAATATTTTTGTAGTGTTCAATCCATTCAATTTCCAATATATAATATTAACTCAGTATTTTATGGTTTGGTTATCTAATACAATGCACTTGTCGTATTCCTAGCATTAATTTCGTTTTCTAATAGTTGTTTGGCATATTTGCAGTTCCATTTTCTAAATTTCTCTCGTATGTTTTATTTATATCCTATGTATCTTAGCTTTTTGTAATTATGTGCGTGTGTAGCTGTTTTACTTCCCTATAGTTTAAATCTAACAAACTCCAACATAATGATTTCACTTGTGATTAGTTCCTTCATAGATTTTCCTCGGTCTGCTTGTCTAATGATACGAGTATTTTAATAAAAGATGTTTCTACACTAGTTTTCTTCTGAGGGAATTTCTTTTTCGTGTAGATACTTTATGTCATCCTCCTATGGCGGAGATTGTTTATTATTTGAGCTACACATCATGCATTTTTAACTTGTGAAGAATTTATTCGGTTTGGACAATACTAGAGAAAAGAAAGACTTACTGAAAATATTAGGGTGTAGTGTATCGTTTTATGAACTTCATGTTGTTTTGCAATGTTACTTCGTTTTCTATTCCTCTTTTAGTATTGTATGGTTGATATAATTTATAGTATTGGGGTGGCTTTATTATATGTGGTCTTTCTAATATTCACCATAATGGCATTTTGCCAAATGTTTTTCAATAATCAATCTACGGTATGCTTATACTTTTCCTTCTTTTTTTGTTTTCTGTAATAGGTTATCGGTCTACCAATAGTGGTTCCTGATAAGTGTATATATTTCGTTCTTCCGGTAATGCACTTTTACATTGCAAATGAACAACTAATATTTGAAGAGATTAGATACAGGGGCTTTTTATATTTTTGTTCCACCTGTTATTGATGTGAAACGTTTGGAGTGTCTTGGTGTGTGTGTGTGTATGTGTGTGTGTGTGCGTGCGCGCGTGTGTGTGTGTGTCTGTCTGTCTGTCTGTCTGTTTATTTTGGGAATCTTATTGTTTTCTCTTCTTACAGTCAATCGAAAGTTGATAATTTTTCTCTTTAAAAATTCGTTCCATACATCGCCATAGATTACTGTATAATAATTAAATTTTAAAGTTAGTAACTATTAATCCTGAAAGCAACTTTCGCGTTGCTTCCATTCTTTATTTTGATGGTGAACTATCCTGAAGTCATTCTCGGTTATATCTATAGTGGCCATATTATTTTATTCCTTTTCTAATCCATTCTACTCTTTGACTTCGCTAAATTCTTTCGTTCCATATTTCCTGACAAGAATTTTGACTTGTGTTGGTGCTCATTACTCATTTTATATCATACATTTTATTCGAAATGTCTCCTGGAATATTTAATATCTTTTCTAAATAATATATCTTTGAGTATTTATTTTAGTTTGTGTACATCGTAATTTGAAAACAATAGCATAATCTATTATAGGCTTTCAAAGACTGGTTCACTAAATTTCTGATAACGAGAGTATGAAGAGAGCGTCTCCGATCTGCTGCAGAACAACCAAATGGACTCTGTTTGTAAAGCAAATCTTTATAACTTCTGTCGATATACAATTATAAAAAAATATGTCCTCCTCTCCCACACATATATCTTCTGCACTTTTTCTATCGTCTAAATTCCACACACAACGTACTAATTACTCCGAAGTTACGCTAGTAGACCTCCACCAAAAGGTAAAAAAACATTTCGGTGCAACAA
>NC_142929.1:7124032-7141532 GCF_046866305.1 Octopus bimaculoides
TACTTAATGAGAGACACCTAACACCACATCTTTTCGCTATCATTTATACAAATGTATGTCGTCTGCATTAAAGTTAATTTTCCTTGTAACATTCACTTTTCTACCTAATTATTCAGGATATTTGTTTACTTTACTGAGATCTTCTTTCAATGTATGTGTGTATTACTAAAACATTTTCTTACTGAATAACTGATACTTATAGACAAGTCTCTTTAACTATCGGTGACCGCTTAATTATTTGTAAGTTTTGAAACAGCCATTACCATAAAAGTTGCGCGGTTTTATTTCAATCATAGTGTAAATAACTATGATAGTGGAAGAATTTAATGGTTTAGCAAAATCTTTCGTAAATACCCCCTCCCCCTCTCTCTCTCTCTCCCTCTGCATATATATATGTGTGTGTGTGTGTGTGTGTGTGTGTGTGTGTGTGTGTGTGTGTGTAGTAAAATAAAGATTCAGCTAGAATCAGGTACTTGAAAATGTATGCACAAGGTAGGGTTGATTAACCTGTGGTTCCGGCCAATGGTTCGTAAGCATCAAATAGGATATTCCGTTTGTGTACAGAGAGGAAACCAACCCCATGTCTATTTGGCATCTATAGGCTGGTCCAAATCACGCGTTGCTGTTAATAGTACGTTGCTGGTATACTCTATGGTGTCCGACATAGCGTAAATCCCCTTGATGTTTTACAATCAAATAAATAACATACGATGAATAATTGTCAGCTCATTACAGTTCTAATGAGCTGACCATTATCCATCGTCTGTTATTATTAATTTGACTATCTATCTATCTATCTATATATATATATATATATATATATATATATATATATATATATATATATAAGTCAGTAAATAGTGGGGTTGTGTTAACCGCACGTGGAGAAATAATAGGAAAATGAAAAACAGCCAGAATGCTGAACTGGGAGCATAATTTATTAAATTATGCTCCCAGTTCAGCATTCTGGCTTTTTTTCATTTTCCTATATATATATATATATATATATATATATATATATATATATCCCATTTAACACATCATTTTATGTGGAATGTTTGTTCTCTTTTGCATTGTATATGTTCTTTCCCAATAACGTTTTTCTATATTCCATAATCTGATTTCTTCATAAGCTTTTTCTTTATAATCTGAACACTTTAATTAATAAGCTAAAAACAACGTTCCGCAAGTTTTTCGGAAATTGAATAATATCTGTGAAACAGATACTAAAGTGTAGAATGGTACTTAAGATAATTTTACTAGAGTAGTTTGTTATCTCTTCAATTCTTTCTTTAATCATACAGTTTTATTGACACTGCCACGAAGTTCAATGATCATATATTAGAACAAATTACCAAACTCTCAAGATTTTCTAATAAAGGCAGGAAACCACAAATCAAGTAGAAGGGTGCAATTGATTAAATCGACTCTAGTAATTGACTGCTACTTGATTTTACCAATCTCGGTAAGGCAATATTACAGTTATAACTGAGAGAGACTTGATCGTTTGTCGGTAGCCGCGAGGAATGGAATACTTTGATAATTTTAAATATTTTATATTTTTATAGAATATTTTATTGCAGGATGAAAGAAGAGAAAGGTTTCTTTTCAAACTGTAGAGATTTTATCATCTCGTGCAGGTGTTGGTTTTAGTGCATTTATTTTTGAGGACGCAGAGCAATCCTCGACTCTTTGAATCGAATTCCAGCAATATATTCGATTGTAACTTTTCACAGTAATGCAATTTACTATGCTATCGGAAATAATCGTTCTGAAAACTTTAATATTAATGTATGGCAACAATATTAACTATTGTAAGTCTGCATGTGAACAGCATATTTTCTAAATTTCTGTCCATATACCGAGATATAAAGCATAAATATCATATGAATTCCACAGTCTGCATAAATGTAATACGAGATGGTAAAAGACAATTAGAAAGAGAACCTTGGAGTCTCAGTGAGATAAAAACGGACGGAGGGAAAACGCGGCGTAAGTGGAAATTGAATAACAAGTATTATATTTCCGAACAGGAATACTTTTATGAATAAATATATAAAAATATTGCATCTATGCAGACATATACAGAAAGACAAGCAACCCACACCCCATCCCATATATGCAGGAAGTAATTTTATCATTGTTCCTGGACTAACATATATATATAATCTCGTTGTTATTAAAGGACCTGCCATAAATGTTCAATAGGATTCGGCTCTGAAGACCGTCTAATGCGAAACAATGTTTTATCATCCATTCTTTGGAGATGCACTTTGGCTAATGTTGATAGAATAAGCAGCAGTTATTACTATGTTGGTGTAATGTCGGTCTAGGACAATGAAGCTGCTTTGTGAAGAAAAGCATGAAAACCCTTTTAGAGTGCAGGCAATACGTTTTGTGATATTTAGCGACGGATGTTTATGCCTTGATTTCAAATTACACCACGGGGACGTGTAGGTTATTCCTTCTGAAGTTGACGAAATAAACTATCAATGAAATATAAAAAAAACAGTTTCATTCATTGTACATCCCATTAAATTACAATGATAAAAATTATTTTCGGATTAATTTAACGTATTACAGGCTGTCGAAACAAATTGGTTAGTAAATAAAATCACCTTATATTCAAGTCAGTCTAAGGCAAATCCACTAAACTTTTCGTTCGACTTGAGTCAAAACAATAAATCATAAGATCTAATCACCGATTGGCTTACTACAGATATCAGTGAAATAACCCGGAGGTTACATCCTAACATCATGAAAAAGGGAAAGATTATTGGGTAAAGCATTCGTATGTATCCATAAACAGATAGGATGATTCTGGCTGGACCATCTTTGATGATGACATTGATCGATCGTGGTTGGACAAGTACTAAACCACACCCATACTTGTTATACTGATTTGAGAAGATAATATTTTGGAGGAATTTGTAGAACATTCCAATGAAGAACTCGACATTTACGTCTGCACTACAAATATTACTATATATTCTATAACTCTTAGCTTTCATGCTCAAACAATACCAGTTTAAAAAAGTTTCCACTTATTTTCAGGTACATTTTTGCTTCTTTCTTCTTTCCTTTTTTTAGAATGTAATTAATTATCCAAGAAAGAGAAAAAATGTCTCCCTTCTGTCAATAGTATTTAGTTTAGAGAACATTCTTTCATATTCTGAACTCAATCGATACCAATTCATAAAATAAATTGAGAAAAATATTGGCAAAATTTAAGTTTAGAAGCAAAGTGTAGTTAAAAGGGCAATATTGTAAATTACGGTAAATAAACAGAAATATGAGGTGTTTTTAAATTTCTACTGAAATAATATATCTTTATCATGGAATATTCTCAAATCATTAGTCAATCATAACGCCGGTTTTTAATTGGCTATAAAAATACTTACAAACACACACACAAATACACACTCACGCACACGCACACACACATACACACACATATATATTTATATATATAAAACCAATGTATATGTGTGTGTGTAATTTTATGTAAATATATATATATATATATATATATATATATGTGTGTGTGTGTGTGTGTGTGTGTATATATATGTATATACATATACATACAGATATGTGTGTGTATATAATTATAGGCGCAACTTCGAAATTACTGTCATCATGTTGTAATTTCTTGTTTTAAGTACTTCTTTTAATGTTTGAGTGTCTCTCAGTATGTTTATTCATAACACATAAAGATCAATATGCGTATGTATGTATGTATGTATGCATGTATGTATGCTTGTACGAAGCCATTATGCAATACAGGCATTTTTAAGAGAATAGTTTTCTTTTACAACTTTCTGAAACGTAATTAGTGTTTCCAGAAAAAAAAAAAAGAACAACAGACCAAATACAAATGTGGATTGTTGATAGAGTTTGTGAATGAGTTTGACTTTTACGCAGAAAAACTTGTGGAAGCAAATAAGAAAATATCTTCGCTTTTCATACTTTATTACCGGACAATGTGGCTTTCTCTTGTAGCATTTCACTAGATATAGTTTTGGTTTGAATAATATAAATGAATTGTAAGTACCTCTGTGGTTAAAAAAAAAAAACGTTCGTGAGCTTACCATTAGTTTGTTGCTTGTTATCCTCTACTGCCATTTTTCACAGACTCTATAAGTATTGTTCTTCTTCCTGAGTGGATACTAAAAATAACTTCTCTGTTATTCATCTGTTTTGCTGACTAATACTTCATACTTCTCGATGTTACCATCTGTTTTATGGCATCGTGATTAACTGTGCAGATATTTTCAGATACATTAGTCAAGGATCCTTCAATTAACTTTTCATGACATTATGAGTGTCATTTTGTCTTTAATGAGTAACCACTTTTGAATTGTAGCCATAGTATTCCGAGCCTATACCACCAGGCACGTTCCGTATTGACTGAAAAGGTAATGGAAACACAAAATGCCATTGTCTTAACGTATCTGATCAATACAATAGAAGCGAAACAAATCGAAATATATTTGCTTGGAGAAACCATAGAGAAAGAAATATTTCAAACAATATCGACATGTGATTTAATTATCCCCCTTCGTAGGTGGTGTAATACTGGTGCAGCATTACATTTGCCATGAATTAGAAAAATGTGACTGGGTTCTCACCAGTTTCATTTATTCGATCAATAATTATCAGAAACACAGCAACAGCAATATCTGACTCGAAACTAAGTTTGAAGAGTTCAGTTATTTCATGCACAGACGTTTCCCAAGCTTCAATTTTCATACATTTTGGGGGTGAGGAAGGTTGGTATCAGCTTAAATGACATTAAATCCATCCTTAAAACTTGGAGTCGAAACTGAATGGGGCATATTATTTTCTACAAAATTAATATGAAATTACTTCAAATAAATGAGAAATAGAGATAGCAATTTTTTATGCAATGATTATATCTCTTTGGATATTTGATTTACTGTTTTGATTTGAAATGTTATGTGGATCACTGTAAGAATGGAAATAATAGTTTCAAATTTTAGCCCAAATCAAGCAATTCAGGGAAAGGGTAAAAAGCTCACCCAAAAGGGTAAAAAGCAATGTGAGCCTCGCCGGAATTTGAACGAAGGACGTAAATGCGGACGAAATGCCGGTAAGCATGTTTCCGGCTCGGTATCAATTCTGTAAGCTCGCCGCCCTAACATTTAATCAATATTAAAGTTTAAAAAAAACTAAACTCATCGAAGATGTGTATTTAGAGCGAGCATACATTTATTTCACAATAATTGCTTCATATTTAAACATTCGATCTGAACTGAAGGATGAGACACCAAACTATGACTTAACAAGGAAATGCTTATAGAATACTTCAAAAATAATATCTCGCAGATTTGTAGTCATTTTACTTGCAGCAAATTTCTACGACTTTCTAACTACAAATTCATAGGTTAGTACAAGAGAAAGATTCCTGCCAGTCGAGAGCCAAGTAACAAGTATTGCTGCAAGGAAAAGAATAACAATTTTCTGTATGAAATGAGCTATAATTTAAGTACTGACAGTGTTTTCTTCAATATCTCAGAATTTAAGTCATACATAACTGGAAAGTGTATCACAATATAATATTTAAAGTTGTTTTTTCTTTAAAAAAAAAGAACAAGCTCTAATTAGAATCAGAATATTACTATTCAACTCAACAGAGCGTCGAAATTACATGATGCTGCTCTAAAATATACCTAGGGTACTACTACTACTACTACTACTACTACTACTACTACTACTACTACTACTACTACTACTACTACTACTACTACTACTGCTACAGTTCCTTATGTTACAACGTTTACTACAATATTGAATGCATACACACACACGCACAGTCATCCATACACGCATACACATATATAATATATGCATATAAGCATGTATATATAAATATGTAAATATGTTGAGAGCAAGATAGAAATATACTCAGATACGTGTATATACATATATATATATATATATATATATATATATATATATATATATATATATATATATATATATATGTATATATATATATACATATATATATTTATATATGTATATTATATATAGATATATATATATATTATATATATTACATATATATATGCATGTGTATATACATACATACACACACACACATATATATATGTGTGTGTGTGTGTGTGTGCGTGTGTGTGTGTATGTACATTTACCTACACATAACCCTGAATAAATGTTTATGTAAATATGTAATTATGCATACACATCGTTTTCAACGATGTACCAAGAAAAGAATGCATTGGAAAACTGGTTTTGTTACGAATAAAAATTTTGATAGGTGCGGTTTCCGCTTTGGTTACCACCTTTTTTTAATTTTTTACTATACTTCACAGACATAATATATTGGTTTCAAATTCTGGCATAAGGCCAAGAAATGAGGGAGAACGAGTATGTCGATTACACAACCCAAGTGCACAACTGGTACTTATTTCATCGACCCCCAAAATTTTAAAAGCAAAGTCGACCTTGGCAGAATATATTGATTTACAAAACTTTTGCAGTGTACCGAGCAAATGTCTTTATTTCATTTTCTTTTTTGTTATATCCTAATTTTGATGTCTGTCAATTTCAATATCATTTCTAATCACAGAAAATACCTTTATATTTCGTGCTGCTTTAGTTATGGATTATATAAATGCATTGTATAAATATATATTGATCATGGATAAGAAACTAATATTCGAAGCAATCTACAAAAATTGTAGGAAATTCGATAATAAGAAGGAATACAACTTAGTGCATTAAACAAGCTTATTAGTAGATTATTAACGTCAATACAGTATTAGCTCATGTGTTGATAATTTGTTGGCACACGATAAATCTTAACGATAAATATTTACATGTTTCCACACTATTTGGATAGCGAAATCGAATTCATAATACTAAATAAATTGTTTCCGCATCATTTGCCGAGGTTATTGTATAAACTATTATTTCAATAAATACGTACAATTTCTTATTTATGCTTATTCGTTTCATCAGAATTTTACCCCTCGATTTTGTAAAGTTGGTATGTGTTTCAGTAAGTATTTGCTATATCTGAAAATGAATTTTCGATTTTCCTTCTGCGAATCTGTATCCGTACTCGGCCATTCTTTCCAGTTGATTTTTAATGGTGTTGTTATTATATGATATAGTAACGAAAGCCAGGGTTACAAGTTATCTTCAAATTACTGCCATGAAAAACTGTTATTATTTTGTGGATTCCAGTATGCCAGTGATTAAATAAACACACACACACACACACACACACACACACACACACACACACACACACATACACATACACACACATACACACACATACACAAACTCTCTTACACACACATATGTATATCTATAAATATCTGTGGGAGATGAGTATGTGTGGTCATCAATTAGCAGTGGACACCTGCCAGACGCTTTCGTTATTTCTTCGTAGATATCCCAGGACATATCTAGTATTTCAGAAGAATATTTTGCAATTTTCATGGTGCACTTATTGATTTTAAACACCACGGATTGAACTGATTGCACCTGCTCAATTGATGCAAATACAAATGGATATCCACTCAAGGTTTTGTTTGCTGATTTTGAAAGTACTGTTGACGCATATAAAGAGTTCTGTGTTGGATTACATCCAAAATTTCTAATCGAGGCATTGCATATTGTTTTAATGTTCTGGAGTGAAATCACCCAAGCACTAACTTTCAAATATGAAAATGATGGATGCATATAGGTATTCGTGCAGGTGTGTTCTTACCGCAATCATATGTGTAAATGTATATCACGTGATCAACCAGATTATCGCATATTGTTATACATCGCTGGTCACATTGCGATTTGCACCGTTTCAATTTTCGAATGATGCCACGCTGCTGGATAGGGAAGCCGGTCAACATTTCCACAGATCGGGAAAACCGTCCATCGCAAGTTTATTCCTTTACAGTTAAATGGATTGTATGAAGCTAAGTGAAATGGAGGGTTTTGCTCAAGAACAAAATGCGCTGCTCGGTCTGGAAATCGAGCTCACAATCTAATTATTGTCAGTGCAACACCCTAACTACTGGACTACGCGCACCAATATATATATATATATATATATGCTGGACCACCGCCTTTAGTCGGGAAAATCGACCCCAGAGCGTATTCTTTGTAAGCCTATTACTTATTCTCTTGGTCTCTTTTGCAGAATCGCTAAGTTTCGGAGACGTAAAAACACCAACAAGAGATAGTGGGGGGACAAACACAGATACACGAACATATATATATATATACGTATACGACGGGCTTCTTCCAGTTTCCGTCTACCATATCCATTCACAAGGTTTTGGTCTGCTCGAGACCATTGCATGGCTCAAGGTGCCATGCAATGGGACTGAACCCAGAACCATTTGGTTGGGTAGCAAGCGTCTTACCATATAGTTACGCATGTGCCTAACCCAGAACCATTATATATATATATAGGCGCATGCGTAACTATATGGTAAGACGCTTGCTACCCAACCAAATGCTTCTGGGTTCAGTCCCATTGCATGGCACCTTGAGCAAGTGTCTTCTACTATAGTCTCGAGCAGACCAAAACCTTGTGAATGGATATGGTAGACGGAAACTGGAAGAAGCCCGTCGTATACGTATATATATGTATATGTTCGTGTATCTGTGTTTGTCCCCCTACTATCTCTTGTTACGCTAAGTTACGGGGACGTAAACACACCACCATCGGTTGTCAGGTGATGTTGTGGAGGGGGCACAAACACAGACACACAGGCATATATACACACATACATATATATATATATATATATATATATATATATATATATATATATATATATATATATATATATATATATACATATATACATATATATATATATATATATATATATATATATATATATATATATATATATATATATATACAAGAATAAGGGCAGGGAATCGTCAATTAATAATAGAATTAATAATTAACAATTTTGCCAAGTAGTTCAGTATGAAAAAACCTTTATCGGTAAAACCATTTATCATCATAAATATAGTGCCTTTCTTATCGTTGATTTTTGGTGTCACATGGCCCAAAATTACCGTGAATTTTTTTTTTTTTTTAGAGACACTTTCAAATTTATCAGAATATTTGGGCTGAAGATTGGAATAGTGAAATTTTCATTCGCTTAACCATGAAACGATTCGTATCCAATTAACTAAAGACTTGTTTTGTTTACGCTTTTCCCTCCGGTTTTTTGTTCTATGTGTGCCATTAATATCGCCATCCGTTTAGAGAAAAATTTGTAGTTTAGAATCAGTAGTTCTTTGACTGCTATTTCTAAATTTTCAGTATGTTGGAGAAGCAACTCAATGCTAATCCCTGTACATTTATGATTATATATATATATATATATATATATATATATATATATATATATATATATATATATATATACACATATATATACATATATATATATACGACGGGCTTCTTTCAGTTTCCATCTACCAAATCCACTCACAAGGTCTTGGTCGGCTATAGTAGAAGACACTGGCTCAAGGTGCCACGCAGTGGGACTAAACCCAAGACTATGTGGTTGGTAAGCAAGCTACGTACCATACAGCCACTCCTGCGCCTATATATATATATATATATATATATATATATATATATATATATATATATATATATATATATATATATATATATATACACGTACACTCACACATACACACACACAAACACACACATTCACAGCCCCTTCTGCCAGTTAAATCTATACCAATGTATAGTGTGCGTGTGTTTTGCTGTATTCCATAATACAGCTTTACAAACACATACACACTCGCCCGCACCACCACCCCATCCCTACATACACTCACGCCTACTAATATTACTTTACACATTCAAGCTATTTATACATATACTTCCTCACTCTCATAATTTCTGTCTCTCTTCCTCTCCCTTTTCCCCTCTCTCTCTCTCACAATATATTTTTATAAAGTTTGTTTTAATTCATATTCCTAAGCATACTCTCAAATCTCCTTTAATATATTGGAACTTGAAATAAATCAATCTCGTTAACAAATTCATACATCGTAAAATATTTGCACGAATAATTTGAACAATGATTTATATGTTATAAATACGTCGACAAATATCATAAATTAGTATTGGTAGGTAAAAAAATGTTTGTTATATTTCGTAAACAACCATAATGTATTGAAGCAAAGGATATAAACCAGGCTTAAGTGTGTTATATAATATCATTATTCCGGAATGTAAAAATACTGAAGTTATTATAGTAAAATGGATTTTGGGTTTAAGTAGTGAGTTACATCCTAATTTGTTCTCACTGCTTACATTTTAGTCACTTGATGTTGAAATAAATGTTGGCTACAATAATAATGCTCAATATATGTATAGTGAGGTACATACAATTACCTGAATTGTATATACATAATTATCCTTCAGCAGTTCTCAGACTTAGTTGTGTGTTTCTGATTTTCTTAATGACAGAACAGTGGATTACAACTACATACATCCGTATATACATATACAGACACACGCACAAACATGCACACACAAATACACTCACACATGCGCGCACGCACACACGCATACGTTCTGTATTGAATACTGTGATTTAGTTTTATTACCTCCGCCTTCGCTGAGGCAAAGATATTCTTTGCAGTCGTGTTTGTTTGTTTGTTTGTTCGTGGACAAGATATCTCAAGAACGGCTGGATGGATTCAGAAGAAACTTCAGGGATGTTTGGCCTCGTGACTGGGACAAACTGATTAGATTTTGGGATCCGGTACCGGAAAAGTATTCTGGATTATTTCACATATTCTCATTTTAAAAACCATCTCTGGCTAATCATTGAGAGGACGTTGGTGTTGCCTTGGCAGAGGTTTGCACTCTCTGGGTGCTCATGGTATATATATTATGAAAATTAAAGGTTTTGACACTCTGTCTCCTCCCAACCTGTATTCCTCCCTCCCTCTGTCTCCCCATCTTCGGATATATATATATATTTATGTGTGTGTATGTCTGTGTGTAAATCTATATATAAATGTATATATATATATATATATATATATATATATATATATATATATATATATATATATATATATATACATATATATATATATATATATATATATACTCTCTCTTATTCTCTTCTATACTCTTACCCTGTCTTATTTGTTTTGAATGAAAATTAATAGACAGTGTGTACTGGAACACTGTGCTTGTTAAAATTTCTCAAAAAATGTTTTGAAAGATATCTTGCAATTCTAAATATTATGGATCATAAAATATAATTCATTGCTTATTTTGCATTTAAATTTGTTGATATTTATTAAAAAAAAGTCCAAGTAGTATAGTCCTTGAATGGGAGAGCAAATTTTATTGTTTCATTATATATATATATATATATATATATATATATATATATATATATATATACGCACACGAGGAGGTACCCAAAAGTGACTGGAAACTTCTCTATCACTCTCTAGTTCAAGCTTCCTCTCCCAGAAGTCACTTGATGCGACACTCAAGCATCCGTTTGCCGACCGGAGAAGTAGAGTGGCTATCGAGTTAATGGAAGCATTCATTGTCACCACGCCCCAAAATAGTGTGTCGAGTGAAGTCCAATGTCAAAACGAAGCTGATTTATTTAATCGATGCGAAAGAAATTATTCACACAGTATTTGTTCCTCTTGTTCAAACTATTAACCAAACATTTTATTTAGTATTTCTGAAGCGTTTGTGAGATACGGTGAGACGAAAACACCCTGGCCATTGGCAAAGTGAAGAATGATGGGCTCATAACGACAATACACCTTCGCCCATCACCTTCACTGTGAGACCAAAAATGGCCTGAGCCCGTTTATCTAGCCTCCCCATTCACCTTATATTGTTCCCTGAAATTGGTTTTTGTCCCTCCCCGCCTCAATGTAAAAAGTCCTTAAAGGAAAACGTTTTGCAGATGTGGAAAAGGTGAAGAAAACGACAGAGGCGTTAAAAGGCATCACTTTACAAGAGTTCTAGGACTGCTTCAAACAGTGGAAAAGGTGTCTGGACCGATGCTTCAAATGGAGAATACTTTGAAGGTGATAAAAGTGTAAACATATAAATATAAGTGAATAAAATGATATTACAAAATTCCGGTTTATTTTGGGTGCCCCCTCGTATATGAACCATAATAAAATTAGCTCCCCCATTCATTGTTGGATTGTTTATAAATATAAACAAATTTTAATTCGAAATAAGCAATAAATTATATTTTATGATCCATAATGTTTAGAATTGTATTATGTCTTTAAAAAATTTTGTGAGAAACGTTAACTAGCGCAGTGTTCCAGTAGATACTGTCTATTAATTTTCATTCGAGACAAATAAGAGTGAACGTGTGTGTCAATCTATGTGAGAAAGAAATCTCGGAGAGACACAAAGACAGAGTTGAGGAAATAGTTGAAGAAAGAGAGGTATATTAAAGAGAACTTAAAGGGGTGAGAATTACTTTTATGCTCTAACGGCGTCACATCCTTCACGAAACACCCCACCCCCAACAACAAATCTTTTAGACCTAGCGGTTTCCCCCCCACGATCTACTTTCTTGAATTCTCCCAATTTTTCCGAGGAAATTACAGTCCCTGGATTTTTATTCAGTAATAAGTGTAGGATGGTTTTGGAATTCTGAGCAGATTTGGGAAAAGACTTATTAAAACCGACGACGTTTCAGTAAGAATAATGAGTTACAACGTTATGTGAGTGCGTATGGTTATACATACACACACCAACACCCCCAACTCCACTCCATACGCGCGTGCACGCACACACATAGATAGATAGATAGATAGATAGATAGATAGATAGATAGATAGATAGATAGATAGATATGTATATCGTTAGGCATGTAAAGAGACAAACAGATAGACCGATACATATGCACATTGTTGTATAGACACATATATATGAATGCTTTTGTATGCAGCTTTATGTTTTCATAGACCGAAAAACAATAAAATGTGTGTAAGTAGGTATTAAATATCTATTAAAATAATTGGTCGAGATATTAAATCTAAACTTTTATTATCGGAAAGTCTCATTTTTATGTAAGTTATGGTTTGTAGGCCTTTCATATGAAGAGACGAATAGAGATATCGTCTTACTATAAACTCTAAGAAACAAAGTTAAGGCTGACAAACCAATAAACCAACGAATTAGAACTTGAATTACAATTTCTCTCAATACAATAATTTTTAATGACTGGCAATATAATATTATAATTATATCTCATAATACATAGAATTTTGAAGAACTTAATGTTTTCATGTAATATACAGCTAGAATATTTTCAGTCTCTTTCTCAAAAAGACGAGAACATTAATATGTTTGTAACTAACTTTTATTACTTCGGGAAAATTTGTAAATTTATTAGTGTACATTTTTGCATATATTAATTTTGTTTATGTCTAGGAAACGATAATGTATTTCGTATTTTCCGTCAACATTCTACAATACCTGAGAGATAAGCTCTTCAAAATTTTCTTTGCCTCGATGACTGGGGATAAATCTCTTTAAACATTACATATAAAGTCTGAAGCAATATTAATAGATGTGTAATTTACTATCTACTAATATAAATTTTACTTTACCCGAGTAAATTTAAATAAATGACTGATCATATAATACAATAATTTTGTTATTTAATTAATTGATGACGTGATATAACCATTAGGTGTAACGGCTTCCTCATATTGCATGTCATTATATTTAGTATTTCATTGCTCCAATAAATCACACAACATTCAAATGGAGTAAAGTACCGTCGCTTAGAATACAGGGATACAACATACTATTTACATTTAGCATTTTTGTTGGGTCTGTTCTTATATTAAATCCTATGCAAAAATACATACACTTTAGAATACCACCTTTAAAATGAGAAAGCGATATTGAATAATGTAATTCTCCATAAGTCAAATACGTAAGTGGTGTAATCTTATAGTCCTATGTCTGAGCGACCAGGGTGAACTTGGGGCTATACATCAGCTGAGAAAGAGGAGAAGAAAGAGACATGGAATGAAAGAGTGAATGAGTGGGCTAGATTTAAAGTCAGACATATTGAGTGATATAGAAGTTAAATTTGAAATGTGCATTGTAAAATTATATAATATAAAATAATTTTTCATAACTTAGAAATATTGCTGTTTTGTTTCTTCAAATTTGTGTAAAACAATATGAATATTACACTCCTTAATGCTTAACACACTTTTGACGTTGCAATTTACTTTGAGATACACATTTCCATAACTAATTCACATTCAAAACTCCAATAAATTAATGTGTGACAAAGAAATATTAATATATAGAGACACACGTATTTGATGCAGAAGTAATTGTATTGACTGGATGAATGCAATGCGTATAATGAATTTAGAACATAGTGTATTTCTTATGTATTTATTGAAATACCACTGGGGAAGCTCTTACACTGTCTATTAACCTGATGGTGTTGAAACAGTTCATCAGTTATGGAAACTTTACTGAAATATCACTATTCCACATGTCTTTGAATACTGCCTCACGTCGTATGACAGACAAATTGATGGCCTGTTCATAGAAACAATCAAAATTCAAATCTCTATTCAACAATTTCTTTATATTTATCGAAAACAATTATTACGAATGAAATGCCTATATTTTGAAATGAGTTATGTTGAAGATATAAGTTTTAAAAGCACTATTTTGCATTTATATATGCTGTGGCTACTAATGATATTGATAACTAGATGCTATATTGTTCTAAGTGGTTGTTGTACCTATGTTGCAACTGCTAGTATTATTTCGACCCACGTCATCCCAGTTCATTCACACATATCCTCAAATATATTGAAACCCTCACCTTCTCACTGTTATTGTCTCATTTCTTAGCTGTAGTTTTAAGGAAGTAAATTTAACGTGTGACCAAGTATAAAAATGGGTTTTCATTTGAGTGAGATGATCTATTCATTGTATATGCGCGTTGAGTAGAGTTCTACATTGTTATTTCATGCGAAGTCCATCATGTTTAGTTACCATCTCACTTGTATTCACTATGACTAAATCAAAACTAAAACGTGAATGGTCATTTTTGTATCATTGAAAATTGAAGTCGGCTAAGGTAGAATTAGAAATCCTTCGGCAAAATAAGGGCGGCAATAATTATGACAAGTCCTAAATGCAATTTGACGTGATCGCGGGCGTTGTTTAAAAGATACGATTCTTTCATTGCTCCGTTTACTTTTTAGGGGAAAAAATATTACATAAAAATATAAAGAATATATACATGTGCAAGAGGGTGTTTGTATGAGTAAACATACACGTTGTATAGGTCGCCGTTCTAATATTACGATGCCGTTTGGTTATTATTGGTAGGCTAAATTAGACAAAAGATCGTGGATTGCTTTCCGTTGTCACCGCACTAATATGCGCAGAAGTTCGCATAGATACATCACGAACTACCAAGAGAAAAAAGAGAAGCAATGGACGCATTCTTTTAGACATGCTACCAAACACGCTTCCAATCCACAGAATATAATGTTTTCAACCGGTGACCTTTTTCCCTGATCAATCCATAAGCTTCTATTATCCTCTATTCCTGAAAAATGCTATAGGTTCCTCCATTCCAGCTAGAATCAGGATGAGCGAACTATCACGCAAAACTTCAGTAGGCTGTTAATATGCCATAGAATAAATACATGCATGTATAATATTTCAGGGTTAGGAGCCATTCTTCAGAAAACTTACGTAGAAATAGACGCTGGTTGCTGATTTTTCTGCATCGTAGTGTGTGTGTGTACACGAACGCACGCACACACACACACATATATGTATATATATATATATATATATATATATATATATATATATATATATATATATATATATATATATATATATATATATATATATGTCGATGTGAAGGCACGTGGCTTAGTGATTAGGGCATTCAGCACACGATCGTAAAGTCGAGAGTTCAATTCCCGGCAACGCGTTTGCCCTTCAGCAAGCAATTCCGTCGATCGTATCAGCTGAAACCCTCGTCGTCCTAACCGACGGAGTGCTCTCATATATATATATATATGAGGGGTATTGGTATCCAGAAGACCCATGGTGACAAGTAAAACTATGTGAGTGCGTGAGTCCTATAGAAAGACCGTAGTTAAACTCTCGCTTCTATAATAATACGAGTGAGAAGTATAATGCGGGTCTTTATTTAACATATGTGTGTGTGTGTCTATGTGTCTGTATATATATATATATATATATATATATATATATATATATATATAATAATAATAATAATAATAAAGGAGTTACGACGCAAAAACGTATAAATTCAAAAGAACATATTTATCATCTTCAATATATATTTCAGTATAAAGAATTCATTAAGATGCTTAAATCAAAATTTCTTTACACATCATTCAGGAACAGATATAACATCAGAAAAAATACATTCCGTTTAAAAACACAAACCGTTCATGGCGAAAAAATTTCACAATTACAAAAAACGAACAAAAAGGAATATACTGTATCAGTGTAAGGTTAAGAGTGATACAAATGTTAGTGTTTATGTGGGTTGTTCTTCGGATAAGATTTGTAGGAGAATGAATTTCTTGTCACTTTAATACGTTTAGAGATAGGAGTAAAATAGCTAGTACTAGTCTTAGTAAGTTTATTTGGAGGTTAAAAGAACAAAATAAGAACTTTTCGTTAGAATGGTCTGTTATAGGGAGGGATTTCCCATACGATAAGGGTAGGAGGTATTGCAACTTGTGCAATCTTGAGTTGTTTTTTATTCTATTTTCTAAGCATAAACTAATTAATAAACTAACATATAATGGGTTCAGATGTGTTCACGTTCGCAAACATACTTATTTTTGGTTTAGATAATTTCATTGTTTATTTCTACTATAGCAGAACTTTGTTATGATCGGGTATTAAGGTCTGGGTTTTAGTATTTTTAGTTCTGCTATTGCTCTATTTACTTATTCGTACATCTGTTCATATACATGTGCAAGTGTATATACATATGCATAGGTATACGTGGAAAAATGTGTGTATTTATGTGTATGTATGTATATGTGTGTGTATATATGTATATGGGTATGTGTATGTATATGTATGTGTGTATGTATGTATATGTGTGTATGTACTTATATGTAGATATGTATATATATATATATATATATATATGTGTGTGTGTGGGGGGGGGGTAATGTTTTGTATGTGTGTGTATATATATATGTGTATATATATATATGTATGTATGTATGTGGGTGTGTATGTATATACATATGTATGTATATGTATGTGTATATATATATATATGTATGTGTATGTATATGTACATATATGTATGTTTATGTATGTATATGTGTATATATGTATATATGTGTGTATGTGTGTATATATGTGTGTGTGATGTTTTGTATATGTGTATAT
>NC_142929.1:7144032-7151532 GCF_046866305.1 Octopus bimaculoides
GTATATATATATATATATATATATGTGGTGGGGGCTTGTATATATATGTGTGTATGCTTGTGTGGGTCTATATATATATATATATATATACTTGAACCTGTGCATTTATATGTGCAAGTTAGCAAGTTAGTGTGCCCTCTTCGACAAACAGAAAGTAAAAAAACATTCCATCTTGGGCAAGTGTCTTCTACTATAGCCTCGGGCCGACCAAAGCCTTGTGAGTGGATTTGGTAGACGGAAACTGAAAGACGCCTGTCGTATATATGTATGTATGTGTTTGTGTGTCTCTGTTTGTCCCCCCAACATCGCTTGACAACCGATGCTGGTGTGTTTATGTCCCCGTAACTTAGCGGTTCGGCATAAGAGACTGATAGAATAAGTACTAGGCTTCTAAAGAATAAGTCCTGGGGTCGATTTGCTCGACTAAAGGCGGTGCTCCAGCATGGCCGCAGTCAAATGACCGAAACAAGTAAAAGAGTATATAGAGAACAACACTATATTCGTATGATGTCTTTATTTTCTATGCAGAATCCGTTGACAAACAGTTTTGTTTTATAGACAAGTCTATTATAGTTGGATTGCTATAATTAATTTGGGACGAATATAAGGTGCACATACATGAGTGTGCGTTATTCATGTGTGTGTGTGTGTTTCTGTGTGCGCGATTCAAGAAAGCAATGATGTATTACGTCGGCAAAAATGATAACGAACTTCGTTATTTTGGATATGACTTCATGTCCTGATGACAATATTACTCTAGCAGCAGCGGGTCGACTCTTCCTTCAGTCGAAAGAAAATAAATATTTCAGTACTGAGAAAGAGAAAACGTAACGATAAAGTAGGAGCGAGAAGCGAAAGGGTAAACCTGAGAAATGATCGTAGATATTGTATTAAATAAAAGAAAATGTATTACAAAAAATTGATTTTGTATTGTCACGTTCGTAACAATGAATATAATTGAATGCGTTTCTAAATCGGTTTTTATTGTTACAGGTTTCACATTTATGTTTAAGTAAGTGTCGAACTAGCGAAAATAATTCTAGCATTGTATCAGTAGACGACCTTGGAGAATGCTGAATTTCGCCTGAGGTGTATTGGCTATCCACATAACTGGAACGATTAGGAATAGGAGGTATCAGTTGGTAGTGAATTAGTGGCAGGAATGAAAAAAAGGGAGCAGCAATATATATAATCTATAAAAAGCATGTATTCATTATATTTTATGAACAGGCAAATCGTCTATGGACGAGGCAATGCGAAGCATGAAGATACGTATTGCTTTCCTATCACAATTCCCTAATGTCAATATTTAGATATATCCATGCCGTCAGTGTTTGTTTATTTACATTTCTTTATTACTTTGTCATCGGCTCCGATTCGTTTTATTTTTCGTATTCCTAATGTCCTCACAAAAAGACATGAATATATTCTATAACGGATACATTCGAACGTGCCTATATAATCACATAAATGGCGTCAAAGTTTCTTTCGCCCATCCATTTAAATCTACGCACCACCATTCCTCTACTATTTTGCTCATTGTTATCGTTTTTATAATTTCTTGTGTCCTTTGCGTTTCCTCCACAACCACCCACCTCCCTTCGCATTCCACTTCAAAAGATTTGATAGTTGCAGACATTAAATAGTATACGTAAATACTGATATTTGACATGACTCAGTCCTTTAAATAACTTCTGTAGACTGTTTCTATAGAATCTTTTCAAATTTAAACGTTTCTTTAAACAAACATCCTTGAAATTGAATTGTTTATTGTTTAATGTTTGTGTGGGAGGTGTATGTGTGCGTCTGTGTGTGTGTGTGAATGTGTGTGTGTGTGTGTGAATGTGTTTGTATGTGTGTAAGTGTAAGTGTGCATGTGTGTGTGAGTGTATGTGTCTGTATTTGTGTGTGTCTGTATGTGTGTCTGTATGTGTGTGCACGTGTGCGTCTGTGTGTGCACGTGTGTGTATGTGTGTGTATTTAGAATATGAAAGCAAATATTAGTATATTCTAATAGCATTAACAGTGTTGTTTCTGATCTAACACCTGACATACTGTTCATGATGAAATAGCCATAATATGGAAGCAAGAAGTAGCCAATGAACTGCAAGATATGTATTTCTTTTTTCTATGAAGCCTTAGCAAATTATCACTTGTTACTCGTACTCACATGAAAAGCGATGTACCGCTGTACCGTAGGTAGAGACAGTTATCTTTTCCTTGAGGAAATCTAAGTAAATGTTTTGTCGTAGAAGATACTGCACATGTTTACTAATCAGTAAAGTTATTTGGCTGCAACGTCTGAACAAAGGCAACACGTGTCAGGTGAGTAGCTCGACAACTCAATACCTTCTGAGAAATGGTCTGAACTTGATCTGCAATTGAGCTGCTTGAATAATGGCAACACTTTCTAATACCGTTTTCAAACTTTGGCACATGACCAGTAATTTCAGTGAAGAGGAAGGGATTAACTGGATTAACTCGACCCCATTGTCCAACTGGCACTAATTATATCGATCCTAGAAGGTTGAAAAGCAAAACCGACCTAGGCAGAATTTGAACTCATAACGCAAAGACGGACGAAATTCTACTAAGCATTTTGGCCAACATGGAAATGATTTTGCCAGTTCGCCGACTGGTAACGATTTCTGGTATTGGTACGTGTTTACAGTTTTGGAGAATACAGCAGCATGGTTTTAGACATGCTGACTGCCCTAATTGATTAACTATGGTTTTCTGTCGAATATAATTCATTGTTCTGAATTTGAGCTCAGATATTACCTCTAATAAAATAATTTGCGAATAGCAAAGGACTCTCATTCCAACAATGACTGGTGCTCAAATTTCTTTGATTTTCATGCAAACTACACCCTCCTCGAGAGTTATGTCTGCAGAATGTCCAATGAAAATATTAAGCGCATATTTTATAACCGTTTTTAAATTATATCTCCACATACTGAATTCCTTGCTCATGTTTTCCACAATCTTTCAACTTATGAAAAACTCAATGCGTGTCATATCAATCTTGTCCGGTTATTTTATTCCGTTCTTATGAAGCAAATGTTGCGGCAATATACGGCTAATTAAAGTAAGAGCTGCCACAGACGAAATATTATGTGAGACATTATTGTTATTCGTGGAACTGATCAATAAATCCCGTCTTAAATTCAAGAAACAAATTAGTAGCCTCAATTTATCACCTGGGACAGTTATCGTTAGTAGGTAATACTGCAAGGGCAGTGAGGCAGATAATATCTAAGTAACGATATCTACATCTGTATGAGCGTCTCCAATAATACAATCAATTGCAAGGCGGACAAATAAATATGTATATAGACAACGAAAATCAAATTAACACCAGCATTTAAAATTCAACAAAGCAGACCGATGTATCCTATATTTAAAAGATATACAAAGATGTCCGATGCCAGGATCAGAAAACATTCATAAATCACCAGGAGTTTCAGTGTTACAAATCAATAACAGATCGAACAGTCAATCAGACCACCTAGTAACCATTTAGGAATATGTTTCTCTTTCACCTATACTGTGACGTTTCGTCAAGATACTTTACACTTGCTTGTTCGATCGCTGCACTGAATAGTAAAATTGTAAATAATTAGCTAGATAAATTTCAGTTTAACGCAATACTCATGGGAAATGAAGCATAATAGACGGGTGTCTCAACGGATGAGAATATTTAATTGAATTTTTATCATATCTATACGTCAGAGATCGGCCGCAGGTAGTTTGGTCTCGCTTTGATATAAAACATGACGAGAAAGTCGTTAATACTCTTTGATGTGCCTGACGGTATATGGGTCTCTTAGTTACTTCATTTCAATGGAAAACTTTATTTGGTGTTAATTGGTAAAAGAAATACTGGGAGTCGTGAGGTAGAAATCTAGACGAGGAAATTAATGGATAGAAAATAAGGAATATCAAGATTGTTAAAGAAGAACAAGTATTCTTTTATTCTTTTATTTGTTTCAGTCAATTGATTGTGGCCATGCTGGAGCACCGCCATTAGTCGAGCAAATCGACCCCAGGACTTATTCTTTGTAAGCCTAGTACTTATTCAATCGGTCTCTTATGCCGAACTGCTAAGTACGGAGTCGCAAACACACCAGCATCGGTTGTCAAGCGATGTTGGGGGGGGACAAGCACAGACACACAAACACACAAACATACACACACACACACACACACACACACACATACACACGCACATATATATATATATATATATATATATATATATATATATATATATATATATATATATATATATACACGCACACACACACATATATGACAAGCTTCATTCAGTTTCCGTCTGCCAAATCTACTCACAAGGCTTTGGTAGGCCTGAGGCTATGGTAGAAGACACTTGCCACGCAGTAGGGCTGAACCTAGAGACATGTGGTCACTAAACAATCTACTTACCACACAGCCACTCCTGCGCCTATGTACATAATAATTTTAACGCAATTCTCTTAAATGAAAAAAAATAATAATAAGATATAGCAAAGTAAATGTCATGGTTCGTTAACCATGAAGTTTGCAAAGAATTTACAGCTAAAACATGTTTATCCCAGCAATGGAAATCTTAGCAATTGTAGTATTATCCACGCAATTACTTGAAGCCTATCGTTAAGATGGCGATTTCAAGAAAGTCTTGAAATTTTAGTGGACGTAGGAATACATTTAGAGGAACAATATTGGAATATTAAAACTTTTTAATAAAACTAGATTAATCTTCAAGACATCTGTGGAATTGTTATATTTTGAATTCAAAGTTTGGAACAAGGCCAGCATTTCGAGTTGGGAGTTAAGACGATTACATCGGTCCCAGTGCGCAACTGGTATTTATTTTATCGACCTCCATAGTATGAAAAGCAAAGTCAACCTCGGCGGAATTTGAACTCAGAACGTAAAGACGGACAAAACACCACTAAGCCTTTCATCCGACGTGCTACCAATTCTGTCAGGTCGCCGCCTTATATAATTAATATATGATTAATATTTATTGATCAATTGGATTTTAAAGAACCATTCTAAAATATCAATGTACTAGCTGACAGGTGAGAATTCAAGGAACTTTCCAGACTTGTGAACTCTTGATCAATGTTATATAAATGTTTATGTATATATGTGAATGTGCGTGTGTGTGTGTGTGTGTGTGTGTGTGTGTGTGTGTGTGTGTGTGTGTGTGTGTGCGTACAAATATATTCGGGTATATACAATCGTGTACCCGTTTGTTACTAATTTATATTATTATTAAAACATTCATATTTTTTCTATCTCTTTTCCTTGTTTCTTTACTGCACTCCTTTATTCTCTCTGTGATTAAGATTTTCTATAAAGTCACTCCAGTCATGCCAATCCCATTTAATAGATAATACTCTGAATTATGATACACAATTTTGATAATGTTTTACTTTCTCGAGCAGACAACTGTCTGAATATAAAGGCTAATTGACAAATCCAACTTCTAAACTTATCTTCTCAACTAACACATTAAAACCATCTTTATTACTTTTTATTTGCATTTATAACTTTTAAGAACATGATCCCCACTCATTAATTTATCTCTATCTCTTTATAAAGGTGAATTCGTCCAAATACTGCTCGTATTAATTTATTCATCAATGTCATCATGAAATTTTTATTGATGTTTTGTGAGAACACCGAATACTGCGTTATTAGTTTCTCTCACATAAGCACTTGATACATAAAGCACACATATAGATCATAGCAGGTGACAATCGTCTGTCATGGCCGCCGGGACTCATATCACGTGATTTCATTCTACTTGAAATCATCAGTCAAATCTTACTGCAATGATATATAGAACATTAGCATCTCTTCTCTCACTGATATAACAAATAGCCATTAAAAGTTAGTTGTTAGCGAGGGGAGCAATATGACGACAAAACGGTAATTTGTCTATCCATCTTAACATAGATGACTAGTTAGAACACCGAATACTACATTCTAGTCCTTGGGAGATTCTCTCATATAGGGGTTTGGGGCATAAAAGGACACAAACAAACTGGTATGCGGTGACCGGACGCCCCATGTCGATGAATTCCAATAGAATGAAATCACGTGATATTGGATTTTGGGGGCTAGTGATAAACGATTTCGGTCTGCTACGATCTCTGTTTGTCTTTTTATGCGCCAAGTACGTATATCAGAGGATCTCTTAAGGAAAACAGCGCAATATTCGACATTTTAACAGGACATCCATGTAAAGTTGGATATGAAAATTACCTTTTGGTATTCGTAGTGCTTCCGTCGCTAATAATTAACTTTTCCCAATGAATTTTACAATATGAATTCTATATATATGCATGTTTTTCAACTTAAAGGGGCTTATTGGACCCATATAATCTTGAAACAGTGTTTATTAAGAAGCAATGAGGCTAAACCAGTATATATATATCATGCCATATCAAAATTGAAAACAACCACATTACAAGGCAAAGAGAAACGAATTGGAATCCCCACTTTACCCAGAAGTGAAATGTTTAAATGATTTTTCTTAATCAGTTTCTACTTATTTCTATCTTCATTAAGAAATCGGATCAATAAAACCACCACTTATTGTACATGTAACAAGCAAATCACAAAACCTCGGAAATTGTAGGCGTAGAAGTGGTTGTGTGATAAGTAGCTTGCTTACGAACCACATGTTTCCGGGTTCAGTCCCACTGCGTGGCACCTTGGGCAAGTGTCTTCTACTATAGCCTCGGGCCGACCAAAGCCTTGTAAGTGGTTTTGGTAGACGGAAACTGAAAGAAGCCCGTCGTATATATGTATATACGTATATATATATATATATATATATATATATATATATATATATATATATATATATATATATATATATATATATATATATATATATGTATGTATGTATGTATGTGCGTGTATATGTTTGTGTGTCTGTGCTTGTCCCCCCAAACATTGCTTGACAACCGATGCTGGTGTGTTTACGTCCCAGTAACTTAGCGGCTCGGCAAAAGAGACCGATAGAATAAGTACTAGGCTTAGAAAGAATAAGTCCTGGGGTCGACTTGCTCGACTAAAGCCGGTGCTCCAGCATGGCCACAGTCAAATGACTGAAAGAAGTAAAAGAGTAAAAGAGTAATAGATGATGCCCAGCTTCAGAGCTTATGACGTTAGTCATCATTTCATCACTTTATGCGGAAGAATATAGAACTAAAGAGTTGTGCTTAAGTTAACATATTTCACAAATGATAGGACACAATTAAAATAGTCTAAGACACAGCTCAAATAATTACAACTGAATCTCATATAAAATACTTGGGGTTACATGAATCTAATGACATTCAACTTACAACGATGAAAATGACGAGCTATCATAATTGTAATCTCCATCCTATGTATAATAAATTGGCTGTTTAGTGAATAGGTGTGAGAATCCTGAAGGTGATTAGATATGCTTTTCCAGATGCTCGAAATAAATAACTA